>NC_142429.1:9112500-9365000 GCF_059516105.1 Syngnathus floridae | reverse complement strand
GTTATCTATCTTTTTTTTTTTTTTTTTTTTTTACTTAGCCTTTCTTTTTTTTTTTTATATACGTATAATTAAATGTTATTTAAAACGTTTTCAATACAGATGCATTGAGCTGAACTTCCTATGGGAGATGAACAATAAATCAAGCAGTCATTAAATAAATTAGAGTAAATGAATTGTAAGTTATTGCTGTTTAATATATTTTTTGCCAATTGTGGATAAGGGGGGGGGGCGGATGTGTCGCCACCCCCCGCGTCTTGCAGAATACAGTGAAAGGTAATATTTTTGGAGGGTTAAGGGGGAAATGCCTTTTTAAGAAATGTTTTTAAGTATTCAAGAATTAGAGGAAGTGAAATAATGCAAATAATCTTTTTTTTTTAATTATTCGATTGTTTACCACCATTCAGTCTGTTTATTTTGCAGATGAAATTTGTATTATTATTATTATTCATGTCAATCCAAACATGATGCATATCTTCTTTTTTTTTTTAAATGTTTGGCTTTGCTTTATTTATTGTCTTCTTTTGTGGTGGGGGCGTGATGTACCTTGAGACTGCGCCACATTTCCTATAGAAATCTATTTTTGTTATTGAAGGGGGGTTAGCGGATAATTTTTTTTGTTTTCACTTTTCATGTATTTTAGTTGTGTGTGCGGAAAAAATTCAGATGTCAGTGTTTTCTTGCAGTTTGTCAACAGTGCTGCTGCTGTGAGTTTGACAAGTCGAGAGGACACGTTGTAACGGACATCCGCCATGCTGGAAGGGAACGTTCCCTCGCAAACATGCAGGCCCTCTCCCTCGAATGTGTGTGCACTCCTTCCTTAAAAGACACTCATCGTGGAGCGTGGGAGACTTGGGGAGGGGGGCTGCATACCTGTGTGCCTGTAATCTATCGAGTACATCGGCTGGGATGCGAAACGTGAGCGTGATGGGCTCTTTGTATTTTTTTTTTTTTTTTGTATTGTTTATTACAATTCTCCAGTTGGAGTCAAAAGGAGAATATCGATCCAAATGAACTGCGTTGCACAGAAAAGAGGAGAATGCAGGAGATATGAACAGTCATTCTCCATCTTTCTGCCTCATCCCAGTTGCTGCTTCCCTTGGACTCCCCCCCCTCCCTCCTCCCCTTCCCCAATTGCCTCTGCCAGGGGGAGAGTTGCTCTTTCCCAAAGTCCATCCTCTATCTTTCTGCTAAGAACTTTGGGAGTTTATTTAATATTTTTTACTGTACAAAGGAAAAACTGTGGACTCAAATACTGTTTTTATAATAAAATGAAAATGAACATTAGTTCAGCTTTAGTATTTGTTTTTCTCATGTCACATTATTCATTTAATTCATAATATATTACATAAAAATGACAAAAAAGACTTAGGTTGAAAAGGATATCAATTTATTCATATAAGAAAATACAAAGAATTGTGCATTTTTACAATCATCCCAAAAACAGTGATGTAACAAATCCAGAAGTGAACTGAACCACGTCGTCTCACCATCCAAAACGAGACACCAGCTTGCTCTGATCATCCAGATCTTTCTGAACCTTCTTTCTCATGTAGAAGATGGGGCAGTCACGGCTGAGGAGTACAGCGTGACGCTTGAGTTAACAAACGACGCAAGAGGCGTTACCATAACCCACCTGGTGCAGAGGACTTCTTCATGGAGGGAGCCTTGGCAGCGCTGACACTGAGTCCACAGTCGAGAGAACCGCTCCTCCAGGGTGTTTAAATGGAAAATCTGTAAGTTTGAACCCAATTCGTGAAAACTGAACACGAGTGAGTTGTGCTGTGCTGACCAACCTCTTTCTGGTACAGTTCCGACTCCTTCTTCTTACAAAAATCGCACACAGCAGCTGCAGAAGAGACAAGAGGTAACTAAGCGCTACACCATTGTGCCATATAAAGCTCCTCGAGATAAATAAAATGCACGCACTGTCTGTTTTCAGGACAGCCTTGCAGCCAATGCAAGTGCTCCTCTTCTGCGCGAACGCCATCAGGCCGCCCACCTTCGACGTCAACACTGTCTTACAACGCGTGTGGTCGCCCTCTGAAATAAACGTAAGTTATGTTTTTCATTCAACTGAGCAGCAACCAAATAGTACACAAAAAAAATCGAGAAAAATCACTGACTGAGGAGGATGCTCTCTGCTTTGGTCTCTCCCAAAATGGGCTCAAATATTCTCAGCAAGGGCTTGGATAGTTGTTGGTCCAGGTAGTGTTGTGTGTCAATGGGGATGTTGTTTTCCAGAACATAGATGGGGTCCTAGTGTAAAAAAAGAAAATGTCACCAGTGTAAATACAGAGCAAGTATGGGGGAACATTTTTACTGGGGGACAAACCTCTGACTTCATGTATGCTGCGGCTCCTTTGGCTGCCTTGATGATGACGTAAGGAACTCGGTCTCCCAGGTTAGGGGCGCTTCCTGCGTCTCGCTTCTTCATTCTGACAATTACACATTAATTGGTAATTGACTTTTTTTTATTGATTGTATGCAAATAGGAGTATAACGCTAGTCAATAGCAAATTTTAATCAGAGATGATGTGTCTATTTTACAATGAGTGTTATTCACTATATGGTATAATAATAATTGGTGTCCCTGGAGCCCTTTGCATTTTAAGGAAAGGATATTGAAAAAAGCAAAACACCTCTCAGCTAGCTCCACATGGGCCTGCTTTCCAGCGTACTCCTGCGCCGTTCGGGTCAGCTCCTTGGTGATGACCAGCTGGCTGATGTCGATGCGGTTGCAGAGCAGGTCAGAGATCACCTCTTTGGCATGCGTCACTGCACCCTGGGGATCCCTAAAGACATTTAACACCACTGTCAACACTTGCCTTTTCATTTACAAACAAAAAATAATAATTTCCTCAGGAGGTGTCAGTGTTGTAGGGCAGTGGTCCCCAACCACCGGGCCGCGGACCGGTCCGCGGGACAGCGCCAAGCCGCACAGATTTTTTTTTTTTTAATATCGACGATCAATTAATTCGTCCTGGTCACGTGACATGTTCCCCCCGGTCGAATCCGTAAAGCTAGCAAAAATGAGTAAGAATTTATTTTGAAAAATATATTTTTTTTAAATTGGCGATTCTCTCCTAATTACATCCGTCGGTGCATCTGTGTTAATTCGAGTCAAGACGCTCGTCCCGGTGACGGCACGTCACGACAGTCGAGACCGCGAAGCAAGCAAAAATGAGCAAGAAACTGAGATGTTTGGAACGGGGAAAAAGCCCAATGAGGAGACGGAAGAAGAAGAAGCTACGACTTAAAATTTCTGGAGTCCTACTTAAAATATGGATTTATCGACACAGGTGACGGACGAGCCAAGCCCACTCTGCATATGTGGCGGCGACGGGCTAGCTAACGAGGCAATGAAGCCTTCAAAACTGCTTCGGCACATGGAGACCAAGCATCCTGTATTAAAAGACAAACCTTCACCACTTCGGGTGGTCATTGCTCCAATTACGCCTAGATGGGACCGGCTCGTTTCTGACAAGCTCAGCGCTCCCACTAATTCAACGTCATGGTGAGTTTTACTTTTATGCCATTATATTTCATCGTATTTACATATTTATTATAAATGTATTGTTTATTAAAATAATTTCAAATATTTCTGACACGTAATTGGTCCGTGGCGCAAAAAAAGTTGGGGACCACTGTTAGGGAGCACACCTGTCTATGAGGATTTTCTGCAGGCAAGTGTTAATAAGGTTGGCCACAAGGGGGCAGTTGTCTCTACGGACTGTTTCAATGCCTTTACAATCCATCTTGTCGTGAACGTCTGCTTTGGAGGAGAAATAGAGGCCGGCATAGCGTTTCTTGTTGATCAGCAAGTAGGGGAAGTAGACCTGGAGAGATGATCGATAACACTTCATTTCAAGACTGTTTGGTCCATATTTGGAATGGAATGAAAAGATGCGCCACAAGAATCTATTCCACCACACAAGTGAGCAAACTCATCGATAATTTACCTTCTCAAACTCCAATTTGATGGGGGCTACAAAATGGGAAGACACCCATTCTGCAGCTTCTCTCCCAATGTTCATGGCCTCCTGCACCGTGGCGACACCGAGCTTTACCATGACAGAGTCCGTGTCTCCATAGATGACCTTTGAAGTAGAAAATGTCAACAATCATCTGACAGTGTAGGAAATGAGAGGATCCAAATGTTCCTCACCTTGGCATCGCCTTGGTAACCATTGGAAATGGTGTACTTGGACTCCACCAAGCGTTTGGTTTCCTCAATCATCTGTCTTCCAAACCCTGTCACACTCTACATGTAAAAAAAAAAAAAAAAATGTCATTCCTCAATCTAACACGCACACACGCCTTTCATTTCCTCTTTTAGTCCACATTAAAGTTCAGCGTGAGGCAGTAAAGTGACTTTCTAAGCGCTGGTTTAGTCAAAATCCAAAACAGGATATTAATGTGTTACTTGAGGACCATCTAATAAGCTCCATATTTAATTTTAAAAAGCCATTCCGGTGAAATTTTCTTTTGTCCCTACTCATTGGTTTGCTAAAACATATTGTTATTATTATTTTCTCATTCCTTGCCTCCACTTAATCTTTGCTCATTGTGACCACATGCTTTGACAACATTTGAAGAATATAATTGTGACTAACACTCAGGGACTACTTTTCTGACAGAGCCGCACTTACCTGGGAGATCTCCAGGCAGGGCAGCTTGCCCACCTGAGCCCCCGTGAATCCATAGACCGAGTTTGCACTTATTTTGAGGGCCAGCTGTCGACCATCCAGCACCTGCTTCTTAAAAGGGTCCGTTTCTTTCTTCAGCTCTGCTTTAGCTCTATGGACAGACAGAGCAGGCGTAAGGAGTCAGGATGGCAGGTCTTCTTTTACATTTATGCAACAAGAGTCCAAATTCAAACCTCTTTCTGGCTGACAGCAAGTGCTCCAGAATCTCGGGTAGTAGGCCTTTCCTCACAGAACTCTTCACAAAGTGATCACCCGTGGGTGTCTTGATGAAGTCTGCTGGTGACAACCTAAAATTTCCAAAACCACTAATGAGTCCTGCGTCATACTATTCCTGGAGGACATTTATTTATTTTAAACAAACCCACCCCAGTTTATCAGCGGCACCTTTCTGCAGCAAGGTGGTGTAGCACAGATTGTGAGCCATCATGATGGACGGATACAAGGAGGAAAAATCCAAGGTGGCGATGGGAACGCTGTAATAGCTGAATAATCGCCGGGCAGCAAATAGAGAATAAAATGCGTGTACTTAAAACGACACTTGTCGTAGTGGCGAGCAACGTACCCTTTCTCTGGCTCAATAACAGTTGCTCCAGTGTAATCTTCTCCTCCTTGTGGCTTCACCACAGGCATCACCAAGTTCTGCTTGGCGGCCTAAACACAAATATATTGATTAGACAGGGATGAGTTCATGACTCCGCAGATAAATGCATCTCTCACATGTCGCAGTAGCTGCGAGACAACTTTGATCTGCTGGCCTCTGGACAGCAGGTAGGTAAGAGGCACTCCGGTCACTCTGGCCATCTCCATGTAATTGATCACGCACATCAGCTTCTGAAGTAACCTCAGCGGCAGATAGGCGTCTTTCAAGCAATACACGGCCAAACGTCGCCGGGTCTGTTCGTTGCCGTTCTGAGGAAACATTTTGAGTGAGCATAATTGTGCAAGATGGTTGACAAATAAGTGTTACCTGAAGATCAGTGATGATGGAGTGCTGCACATCCTCCTTCTGTTCTTGCAGAAAGTGGAAACTCACAGCGTTCAGTGTGTAGGAGCGCAGTTTGTAGTCCCTGAGAAGAACCTGACAAACAGAACAGTGAGGGTCCAATTTTTATTTATTTTTTAATGAATGGACTGACAGCGTAGTTGAGAAAGCTCCGTGCTGACCTGCAGCAGATCAAACTGAACTCGGCCTTCCATGTTGATGATCTTGTTCTCTCTGCGGCCCATCTGTTTGCTCTGGAAGTTGAGGTCTCGCAACACCGACTTGATCCCTCTCACACGGCCCAAATACGGAAACAGATCGACCTGCTCAACCAAAAAGGTCATTAGAAAGAGCTGAAGTATTTATGAAGACTAAATGATGCGTCAAACCTTTAAAGTAGCAGCTCTGTTCAACAAGTAAGGGAAGTCAAAGTTTTGGATGTTGTAGCCGGTGATGATGTCAGCGTCAACTGTTCTGAGGAATTCAGCCCAGCTCTGCTCGGACACAAAAATATCACATTGAGACAATAGAAAGAAAATATTAATTGTTGCATAATTATACCAGTGTTTACCTGCAGAAGCTGCTTCTCTTGAGTGAAGCATAAAATCTGAGAGCCCACAATGCTGGCGCAGGACTGCAGCGTGAAGACCGTTCGGATGAAGGGCTCCGTCTCGCCCTGGCGTTGCACCATGGATGCAATCTGAATCACCGGGTCTTTATCAGCCTCTGGGAAGATCCCTGTTTTTTGTGCAAAATTATTTAAACAAATATTCTATATAACTGACAGTAAAATATATATATATTTTTTTTACAAATAATGACACGTGCCTTTTCTTCCAGCGCATTCAATGTCGAAGCTGAGGACTCGGAGCGGCGCGATCCTTTGCCACTCCCCTTCTGCCGGGTGACTTATCAGGTCAGTCCACGCCACATCCACCTCGTACTGACACAAGGACTCCTAAAATAAAGCCCAACATTAAATTAGCCAATCACAGCAATCTCCAAAAGTGCCTACCTTGCCCGGCTGCTTGGAATCCATGTCCACTGCACTTTTTTCCTCGCGGACTCTGTATAGGCCTTTAGGAAGTTCGATCCAGCAGCATCCCACCACATCACAGTCCACCATGAATCTGGCAACGCAAAATAATCATGAGGATTATGCATTCTAATAAATCATTGTTAACACCGGGGCACTGTGGTGTCCCACGTAAACAAACGTAACATAAACACACACCTTATTTCAAAATCGATGTTGGCCTCAAAGGATTGAAAACACTGGATGGGGAGAGGTCCAAACTTCAAGCCCTGTTCCAGCAATCGCTTGGCGGGGGCGATGAGACGAGGCATGGCCATGGTTATCCGCAAGAAATCCACGCTTTTGCTGCCGTGGTAACCGTACATATCTGGCGAGAGCGTGAACGATCACAATAATGAAGGCTGACAATCGTTAGAAAAATTAATCGATTTTGCTTCGGCTTTATCAAATGAATCTGCTTGCTCTTCACATCCTCACTTTCTTTGCGGGTGATGTCCACAGCCAGCACGGTGACCGAGATGTTGTCTTTGTTGGAGCGCATGTCCTTCAACACAGCGGCGTTGAGTTCTCGTTTGAAGTCGCCCAAGTAATTTGGTGTGAACCCTTCGCATAAGGAGCCGAGAGGACATTTTAGAATGGATTGCATTCACCGACATGCACACGGTAAAAAAAAAAAAAGTATTCACCATTTGGGGCCGGGACGTAGAAGTAAGGTGCAAACCCGTGAACGTGACAACACACGCTGTTTCCACTGTCTGTCACTCCAAACATTCGAATGATGGGGACTCTTCCAAATGACTGACCGGGCATGCCTTTTATGGTCGCTCCTGAAAACAAAACAAAAAAGATTTAGATTTACAGCACACCCTCACAGAATAAAATGGCTAAGTGTACCTAAATAATAGTCCAGATCAATCTGTTGAAACACCAAAGAATCAGAGGATGGGTCGAGCGAAGGAGCATGAGGTCTATGCCAGCGAGGATTAAGGTCTGTCGAAAAAAGGTCACCTGCCAGACAAAAAGAAGGGTTAGAGTGGTACATTTAACAACATACTGGATTAAACTTCCAATTCTGACACTTCCTACATACCAACGGGGATAACGTCATGCCCGGCTTGCCCCTCTGACTCCTCTGAATCCATGTCCACATCATCAAACATGGATAATTCCTCCTCAAAGTGCGAGGGACTGTCTTCCCGTTCGCTGGCCATCTTGTTGCGTTTGGCTTGGGAAATGCCACCCGTGAAAGGTCCGCCATTGCGCTTTTTATATTCCATGACTACAACTGAGAAACAAAAACACACTTATCTCAACACTGGCTTGGTCGTCAAGGTAAACAAAATGATATTCCAATGAAAAATTAAGTTATTTTATTCATAGCAGACTTTACAAACATCAGGGTTATTGATTACATGACAGTTCGTTTCAACATTATGCCTTCCAATGTGTATTCTTGCAAACATTGATGAAGAGTTCAAGGGTTGTTTATTATCAAGGTATTGATTTGCCACATAATCTGGCAAAAATCAAAATGTAATGAAAGACCACTAACACATGATCTGTTGATTCTTTTATAAGCTCCACAATGGAGGAGCAGTACAGAACTCGTGGTTAAATCATGTCAGTTTAATGCTGTTACGTTATTCTAATCAATAGTTCAATTGATGTTACCATAACATACCAATGTTGATCAACCGAGTCTCTTCATGCGTTGCATGTTTCAGTTCGAAATTACAACAGTGTGCTACAGTAACAAGCTAAGTAACAATCGCATCAGTATTGCTCGATCGCTGATTTTATTTATATTTACAAACGTTTCGGTGGTAATGCTGAGATCGGCCGTGTTTCTGACAGAATGTAGTTGAAATAATGAAAGTTAGCTTACTTTTTTCTCCAAAGGCGGCCTGAGCTGACAACGACTCCCGCCACTCTTTAATTTCCCG
Source organism: Syngnathus floridae (assembly GCF_059516105.1). Classification (NCBI taxonomy): domain Eukaryota; kingdom Metazoa; phylum Chordata; class Actinopteri; order Syngnathiformes; family Syngnathidae; genus Syngnathus; species Syngnathus floridae. Next base: position 9,356,333 of record NC_142429.1, on the reverse strand, counting down.
CAGAAAGTGCGCAAGACCACTTCCGGTTACTGGCCCGTCCCATTCCACAAACGAAAAGGAAATTGCGTCATAAGTAGGCGGGGTCTCGAGTTCGACAACGACAGAATTTCTGTGAAGCACACATGTATGTACTTATAAGTACCCCCTAAAACTCTAACCCACTTATACATTCCAATTAAATCTTTTTAAATTTTTAACGTGTTTAACGTGTTCTTCTTCGCTCTTGCTGTCGAACTCTCAAACGCAAATCACAGCCGACAGCGCCGCCTAGCAGCACTTTCTCAAAGTTCATCGTATCTGTAAAACCGGAAGTCAGTGTAGGCTCTGTCGAGCCAACATCCGCAAACAAGGAGGCAACATGGTGCTCGAAAAGAAGAGCTCGGCTCGCGTGGAGGCAGGCCAGCGGAGGGTTCTTGATGATGCCACCCGACTAAGGAGGCTGAGTCGGCAACTCGAGGCTTTGGAGAAAGACAACTTCCAGGACGATCCTCTGAGTTCGCTACCCCCGGCAGGTTTGACCGCTCGCCTACCCGCCTTCAGTGAAACAGAGGAACCCGAGAAGAAGAAGAGGAAGACGCGAGGCGATCACTTCAAGATGCGCTTTAGGAAAAACTTCACGGCGCTCCTCGAGGAGGAGAATTTGGCGGATAAACCGGAGCCCAATTACCTCTCGGCGCTGGCTCCTCCCTCGTCGCTTCCACCACGCCATTTCTGCTGTGTGTGCGGCTTCCCGTCAAACTACACTTGCACGACCTGCGGGGGGCGGTATTGCTGCGTCAAGTGCTTGACTACACACCGTGAAACCAGATGTCTCAAGTGGACGCTGTGACGGACGCTACCTGGTTGCCATGGCAACACATTCAGTCATTCACCTTGTCAGGAGGGAAGCAAGAAACAGCCCCAAGAACAACAACAACCAAACACTTTTATAGTAATTCCCCACTTATTTGCAAATTCATATCTTCCATCACTTTTTTGGGGAGGCTGGACTCAAGGAAGTACATTTCAAGGCAGATCAGTTTATATGCTTTGCTTGTATGTGTTGTTACTCAATATGTTATTTGCAATTAATGTAACATCTATACTGATTTCTGTTTTTTTTCATCTGTCATTTCACATTGTATGATGACATCAAGCTAGTGGACTTTAGGTGAAATTACATGCTTTGGTTGAACATTTTGTAATAATAAATTTGCATGGACACTGGGAATGACAACCGTTGAAGCAAACATTCTGTGCTGCTTAGTATTTGGTAAACTGCGTGAACACCTTCCCACTCCAGGGGTTACCTCAAAGGTATTTCTTTGGCAAATATGCAGCCTTAGAGGTGTGTGCATATCAATATTCGGGCTTCAGTTAGTGAAGGTCAGATTATCGGATGTCAAAAAATTAATTAAGCCATAATCAAGTGTTGAGTGATTATTTCTTCCTGAGTTCCCAGAAAAAACTCATGGCCAATAATCATAATGGCAAATCTATATTTTTGTCATTTTTATTTTTCAATGCACAGTGAAAATGTGCTTTCAACGTTATGCGAGTCCCTTTAACTACCCTGTAGCTTTAAGGGTACCGCCTACTTCCCATTACGTCACATACAGAGGCGGAGTCAAATCAAGCTCATGAATAATGTATAACAACAAGAGGCATTCACGGACCGTTTTTACGGTCGTATCACACAGCACTCACGTAACGCACGCACCATCCCTGACGTAGGCCTGCAAATGCACGTAGCCAATGTGCGTGGATGACATTTAGCAAACGCTACCGCCCCCTTTTCCCACTGTTTTCTCCTTTAGATTGACTGCGACAGCTGGCAATGTGTGGCCTGACCACTTGAAGTTCAAGCCGAAGGGTGAGTCTATAAAGCCCTTTCTTATTTACAAATGTACAAGAGTGAATTGCTTCCTCATCCGACGCCGGTGTGTTTCAAATTCGCAATGTCCTTCGCGTGGATTGAAATAAGCGATAGTGGTGACGTTGAACTCCATCAAAGACGTGCATACGTGCAAGTCAACGCTGACATGGTTGATGATGGAATTCGTGTTCTGTGCAAACGTTGCTAGATTTCATTTTTTTCTTGAGGCCTGATGTTTCCTGGAATGAAACTAGTGGACAACAAGTGGACAAGGGCATGATGATGATGACGATGAAGATGATGATAATGGTGCTTTGGCAAGGGTTCAGTTGAGCGTCTCAGAGGCACTCTAGTTTTGCTGATTTACTAAATTGTCACTCGGGTAGTACTTTCAACCTTACAGAAAAACATACTAATGATGCAACTAGACATTTTGATAATTGATTAATAGAACAATCCGATTATCCCCCCTAAAAAAAAAAAACTTTCATGGAGGACTACAGAAATACAAAAATTGGATATTTACTATTAAGAAGCTGAAATCCTTGCATTTGTGCTATTCTCATAAAAAGATCAATTTGATAATCAGTTAATTGTTAAAGGTTCCAATCAATTACTAGGTTGACTCAAATGTTGCCCTATATGTTTGCCTCAACAAAGCCCCATCACCTTTTAAATATCTAAACATGCCCCCTTCTAATGTGACCCTAAAAAGACCGGCAAAATCTATTTAAGGTTGTAACGGATCATGTTCAACAACTAGACAACATCGAGCCTGTTTGCTCAGTGTCACCTTTGTTTAGTGCCGCCAGCCAAGCATAACTCTATGGCGGTCTGTTATCAGCTCCAAAGTTAACCATACCCAGTGGTTTATGACAAACATGTCAGGTATTTCACATTTGATGTGTCATTAAAAGTAAATCATGTTAATACTTGATCCAGTTTTTTGTGGTACTTGTTTCACATCTGCGGGGTTTTTTTTTTTTGTACCGTTTGTTCCTCAGATTGCAGCATTTGTGCAAGCAGGAACTAAACACAAAACTGTTCTAAATCTTAGTGCCAGGAATTCAACCACCCCTAAATGAGATTCCTTTATAAGACAACAAAATGCAGCTAATGCATCTTTTTATTTTTGTATTTATATATTTGGAGTGTCGAACTCAGTGATTGATAGCTTTTCTGTGGTTGTTGAGGTGGGGGTTGGAGCACACTGTGTGTTTGTGTTTTTGCTCTATATACAATCTAAGCTGGTCAAAGGGCTTCTTCTGGCTGCCTTCCCAAGTGGCTCTATAAAAGACTCACACCCAAACATGCACAAACAGAATAGTGGCCCTAAATTGCGCAATTAACTATGGGGAGGGCAGACTGTGGTTGAGCTTTTACCTTTATTTTTATTTTTTTATAAACCTAACAGAAGAGTCTTTGTATTTTGAATCCTCAAATGAAATATCCACTACTTCAAAGGTTTTGAAGCAAACAAAAATAACCACGTCAAGTGCAAAACTGCAGAAGAGCAAACCAACATTAACCCCAAGACGATATTTGCAAAGATTTCAATCGGACTCTTTCACCTGTGTAACGCTGCAGGAAAGGGAAGTCAAGTTCATCCGCTAGCAACCATCTGTCACAACAGCCACTAGTCCAGTTAAGCCACTATACCCCTATGCAATACTATTATGGCTCCGCCCAAATTTAGTAACTCATGAATAATGCACTTCAAATGAGCTGGGGGGTGTTCATGGCAATCACAATTGTATTTTTCGTGCCATTCAGTTACCGTGAATGGTTATTTGTTTATATCTGTCCCGTGATTGGCTGGCATCCTTTTCAGAAGGGGGTACCCGGGCCTCTCACCCAAATTCAGCAGAGGAGCAGACCCCTGTGAGGATACAAAAGATCTAGGAATGGCTGGCTGAACGTCTACTAAGCATTTCCTAATAATGGCACAGTAGTGTCTAACAATAAATAAATAAACAGAAAATAGAATAGTGTGTCTATCAGCTCATGTAGACAGAATTAAGATTTTATATTTTTGAACGAGGCTCTGTGATAAGATCAATACTGCCAATTATTCCCTTAAATTGTTTCTCACAAGTACTGAAATAAGATCCTCAGTGACAGTTGATGTAAACCCTCAAGGGCAACAAGACTTTTAGTTGAAGGAGTCATTATCTCTTGACAAATACTTTCATAACAAACTTAGTCAATCTTGATTTGAGCAATCCGTATTTGCTTGCCAGGGTGAGCTCGTGCAAGAAGATACTAGTAGTTATTGACGGGCGTTATAGTTTGTCTAAAGGTGTAGAAAAAGAAACTAGGAGTAGTTAGGTGTTCAATATTGAGAATATTTACATAATTAAATGAAGTACTTAAGGAGAAATACAGGTATGGGTGTTTAGGAAAAATGCTAAAATGACAAATATTGATTCATCTGTCATTAAGAGAAATGAAAAAAAAAATACAGACTATAATCAAGTACAAATATAAAGACACAATTTTAATACCTATTTTGATAACTCAGCCCAACTGAAAAAAAAAGTCTTAAAAATAAAAATGTTGCATAGGGCTCATACTGAGCAGGAAAAAAAAAAATCACACAGACAAGGAATTTTTTTAGCCTATTTTGATAATGCAGATATGAATTCAAATGGAAGGAGAAAAAGTTAAATATCCTGAGGAAAAATAAATACTCAACACATTTTTAATCTTGAGTCTTGTGATTTTATTGAGTGCCACTAGACTGGCACAAAAAAGAAAATCAAATTATCTGTGACCTTTATGTCTTCACAGTATGCCGCTGGCTCGCAGCTTGTCCGTCACGTCCCTTCCCGGGCTGGAGGAGTGGGATGAGGATTTTGATTTGGAGAACGCTGTACTTTTTGAAATAGCTTGGGAAGTCGCAAACAAAGGTTTGCAACGTGCATGGCATGATTGTCGCTAAACTCACTCCACTCACAATCTGAGTGACATTTTGTGCAGTCGGAGGAATCTACACAGTCATCCAAACCAAAGCCCGGCTGACGTCAGAAGAATGGGGGGAGAACTATTTCCTGGTGGGTCCTTACGTGGAAAGCAACGTGCGCACACAGGTGGAGCTCATCGAGCCCACAAATCCTGCGCTCAAGAGAACCATTGACAAGATGAACTCCAGCGGGTGTAAGGTGAAGTACCGCCAAACACACATGCCAAAGTTAGAACTCAATGTCCCACGAGAGAACAGGCCCGCTCACTGTTACTATTCAAGCCTTCGGTACCAGATCATGCTTCTAAAATCCCGTGACATTTCTTCGTAAAGGTTAGAGGCTATATGAAATACCTTTGACTCAAACACACGTGCAGAGGACATCATAAACTTTTTTTTTTTTTTTTTTTTTGGACGCTGTGCAGCTGTAAATGGCGGCTTGATTTTAAAGGGATATTTTTAAACAAGCCCATGTTGTAGCACTTAACCAGCCAGGACAAAATAAGAGCCCAACCTAGTGTTTCAGTTTCACTCGCTTAAAAGTAGTGCAACGGCGCGTAAACGAACAAATTGGTCGAACCGGTTATATTCTAAATGGTGTCTGATTAGCAAACTTTGAATCACAATCATCTCTGTTGGTCAAGTATGGAAAAACAGACAAGGAATTTGTCTTCATTAGTTCGAGGTAGCTTAAATTAGCAACAAACAAAATATTTTGCCACATCCAGTCAAGGAAAAAATGAATCGTAATTTTCGGCAGGTGTACTTTGGTCGCTGGCTCATCGAGGGGAGCCCCTATGTGGTTCTCATCGACGTGGGCTTCACCGCTTGGTCTCTGGACAAGTGGAAGAGTGAGCTGTGGGATCTCTGTGACATCGGGGTTCCCTGGTTCGACCGCGAGGCCAACGACGCCGTGCTATTTGGCTTCCTGACCGCTTGGCTCCTCGGAGAGGTCAGAACTTCCAGATTTTAAAATTGTAAAATCTGTCTCATCTCAATGTCTTTATATTTGACCTTCATCTGCAGTACACGGCCCAGTGCGACGAGACTCCTCACGTGGTGGCCCATTTCCACGAGTGGCTGGCCGGTTTGGGCTTGGTGTTGTGTAGACATAGGCAGTTGTCCATAGCGACCATCTTCACCACTCACGCTACGCTCCTGGGACGCTACCTGTGCGCCGGAAATGTCGACTTCTACAACAAACTTTCAGAGGTTTGTGTTTTGAGTGAGTTCACTTGTGTTTGAAGCAGTTGCTAATCACCAATATGAAATAAAAATAGGTTCATAAAAATGTTTGTGTGTGTTCCTCAGTTCAACGTGGATAAGGAAGCAGGCGATCGACAAATCTACCATCGCTATTGTTTGGAGCGAGCGGCTGCCCACTGCGCACACGTTTTCACCACCGTGTCCCAGATCACGGCCATCGAGGCGGAAAACCTGCTCAAAAGGAAACCAGGTGTGGCGAAAACCTAGCACAGTTCTTCGATATTGTAATTTCCCAGCCGTCCTAAATGCACCATTTATGCTGAGTCATTATTTTGCTTTATGGAATGTTTTCCTCAGATATTGTTACTCCCAATGGACTCAACGTGAAGAAGTTCTCAGCAGTCCATGAGTTTCAGAACCTCCACGCGCAGAGCAAGAATCGGATTCAGGAGTTTGTCAGGGGACACTTTTATGGGTCGGAAACTTAAGCTATCCAAATAATTCTTGGCAGTAGGTTATTTTTCTGTTTTTTATATTGCCGATATTTGTCATGACCATCAGGCACCTTGACTTCAACCTGGACAAGTGTTTGTTCCTCTTCATCGCTGGAAGATATGAATTCTCCAACAAAGGAGCTGACATATTCTTAGAGGCCTTGGCCAGACTCAACTATCTGCTTCGAGTAAGTACATTTGGTGTATTGTAAATATGTGCATTTTTTTTTCTAATATATATATTTTTTTTTTGCAGGTCAATCACAGCGATGTGACCGTCATTGCATTTTTCATCATGCCGGCTCGGACAAACAACTTCAACGTGGAGACCTTAAAGGGTCAAGCGGTCAGGAAGCAACTTTGGTGAGGCTGCACTTTCTACATGGAGTGTATGGACATAAGTATTGGGACACCGGGCAATAATTGTGGATGTACTTTTTACGATAATTCTACTTTTATTTTTAATGACTGACAGGGATACTGCTCACACAGTGAAGGAGCGCTTTGGAAAGAAACTTTATGAGTCTCTGCTCGTGTAAGTTCTTTCATATCTTCCTGTATTGTAATGTTCCATGTTGGATGACACAAAAGTCATTTTTCCCATTGTTATTAGTGGACAGCTGCCAGATGTGTCAAAGATGTTGGACAAAGAAGACTTCACCATGATGAAGCGAGCCATCTTTGCTACTCAAAGACAATGCCAGCCTCCGGTGTGCACTCATAACATGTTGGAGGACAACGGCGACCCCATTTTGAACTCTGTGCGCCGTATCGGCCTATTTAACAGCTCCGCTGACCGTGTTAAGGTGCGTTTAGATCACCTCAACCATAATCTGTTTTCATTGATTCGCTCAGTCAAATTTCTTTCCATCCAGATTATCTTCCATCCCGAGTTCCTGTCGTGCACTTCTCCTCTGCTTCCGATGGATTATGAGGAATTTGTAAGAGGTTGCCACCTGGGCGTCTTCCCCTCTTATTATGAACCGTGGGGCTACACGCCAGGTTCGATCCATGCGTGCTGGACTCAAAATGAAAGTGTCAAACGTGGACTAAAGTTCTTGTCGTTTCCAGCCGAGTGCACCGTCATGGGAATCCCGTCCATTTCAACAAACCTGTCTGGCTTTGGTTGTTTCATGGAGGAACACATAGCGGATCCTTCAGCATACGGTGCCTTTCTATTTGGCCTAAAAACAAAATACTCCTTCTGACACCTTTGACCTTTGCAGGGATCTACATCCTGGACCGGCGGTTCCGAGGGGTGGACGAGTCGTGCAATCAGCTCACCTCCTTCCTGTTCCAGTTCTGCAAGCAGAGCCGACGCCAGAGGATCATCCAGAGGAACCGCACGGAGCGCCTCAGTGACCTCCTGGACTGGAGATACCTCGGCAGGGTATGACTTTAGTTTTATTCCTTTTCTTCTTTTGGAAACCAATGTGATATTTTTCGATTGCCATCAGTATTACGTAGCCGCACGTCACATGGCCCTGGCGAAAGCCTTCCCTGACACCTTCCTGTACGAACCTCACGACCCCACCTCGGTAAGTTAACCTGTGTTTAATTGATCTATAAAGAAAAGCTCATCCTAAATCTTCTGATCAAACTCCTATCCCCCCTCTCAGACGTCAGGTTTCCGTTACCCCCGCCCCGCCTCCGTTCCACCTTCTCCTTCCCTCTCCCGCCATTCCTCCCCCCACCACAGCGACGTGGAGGACGACGAGGATGACGACGAACGCTACGACGAAGATCTGGAGGCGGAAAAGGACAGAGTGAACATTCGCCAGCCCTTCACCATGCCGTTCAAAAACAAGATTTCTGCTGCTAACAAGCCCAACGGGAACGGCAACGGAGTCGCAAGTGAGAAAAACTGACACACGGAAACACGCCTGAACATGTTGAATGACGCTTGTGAGATTTCGGATAACGGCCACACATTTAGCGAGTTAATCATATAAACAATTGAAAGCAAAATGGATTTTTCTTCCCAGCCAAATATATAAAAACATACCTAGTCAATTTAAATCCTTTCAGTCACACCAGCAGTGCTACAAGTGGTTTTGTTTTGAAGTGTAACCAGCACATCACAAAGGGAAAAGTCAAAACTGCTGTATTTACTAACACTGAATTAGGATAAAACTTTTTTTTTTTTTTTTTTTTTTATAGAGCAGGAAAAAAAAACAATCAAATCCTCCTTTTTACTGTTTTATCATTTTCTACTTTCCGTATTGGGAAAAAAATAGCATCATTTGCTGTAAGTTCCAATTACACTGTTTTGTAGTCAATAATAGGATTTTTTTTGTCTTTCAAATGCCTTATTTCTTTAAAAAAAAAAAACAGTTTAAAAAACACACCAGTACATTACACACTCAATGCTGCCAAAAAATTCTCCATCTTGTTTTTGCGTTTTAATTTTACTCCCAAGCCTTAAAAGTTTTTTTTTTGCTTAGTACTGTGAACCACCTCACATGCACACTCCCCCCCAACGTGTATCAGCTTGTGTATTGACGAGTATTTATGACAGCGGTAGGGAAAAAAAAAAAATGTGAACGTGTCTTGGTGATTGCAACTGTTTGCACGTGTGAGATGAGCTTTGAATAGGAGCTAGAAAATGGAAGGAAGCAAGATGTATGTTTATGTATGTCCCTGTGAGAGTTTTATCATTTCTTCCGACCTTGCACAATTCAACTTATAATAAAGACGACCTGTCTAAGGTTTACAAATGACAACAGCTTTTTGCTTACATGTGATTTATTGGGCATGTCCACTGTTCACCTTCTAGAATAATCTTCCATCAGATACTTCAGCATAAATAAACTCGACCCCCGTGACCTTTGCAGACTGAAAAGAAAACATGAAAAAGTCCGTTTTTAAATAATCGCTTTTGTCTATGCAAATTCTCAGTCATCCACAAAATGTCAAACTACTCCAAAACGAAAAGTTTGAAACTTACCAATTAGACTATTCCAAAACGAGTTGTATGTTGCACTACCAGTTACGGCGCCAAGTTGGGCTGGATTCCTTCTCACTGTGTGCACTGAGAAACCTCCAACCCCTGTCACCTGCACCTCCACGAGATGATAATCACTCAACCTGGCCCGAGGAAAAAGCGTGATCACATTAAACGCCGTGCCAGGTTACCTTTGTCGTAAAAATAACTCACGCCGTGTCGGCCACAATCTCTCCCTGAACACCGTTAAAACCGAGCGTCCCTGCAGCCACTGCCGCTGCCGCCATGGTGTTGACATTGTTGGGAGCGAGGGGACACAGCTCCGCCACAGAGCCTGTGAATAAAACCCGCCTTCCCTGTTCCTCTGCCCACTCTGAGAGCACATCTTCAGTCAGACGGAAGCAGGATGGATGCTTGGACATCCTTATGAATAAAGCCTGCAAGCAAAGAGTGATGAGGGGGGGGGCTCATTTAGTCAACTGTATGAATTTTACCTGCAAGGTCCCGCTATCGTTCAACTTCTGGATGTCTTGACCTCCCCATAAGGCGCCACTTGGGATGTAGAGGGTTCGTCCATTCTTTTGGGCCGCCTGACGAAGTTTTGTATTTAGGTCATGATCAGCGAGGGCGGAGGGGGAACCAACCTATAGGAAGTACACTGTTAAGTTAAATTGCCTAATTTGACCTACTTTTAGTTAATTGAAAGATCTCACCATCAAATGTGAGTGGGACAGGAAGCGGACCCCGAATTCTTTCACTACCTGAGGATGGCACACCTCCACAATGACATCACATTCCCTGAAGAACATTAATGAAACGGAAGTTAGATGACGCATCGAGTGTCTGACAATGATATTCAATTCTAATGAAATGTTCATGTCGCACCTTTCTGCGAAGGATGACAAATCATCCAAAACAAGTTCATCCGGGACTAAACGTTCCAGTTTTTCAGGATTTCGGTTCCAAACAAAAGCCAAAGTTAAGCCTACAGAGGCGCCATCTTTAATGATTCTCTCCAGCAAGTACTGTCCTACAAAGTGAAACAAACAATAGTTGTTTTCTCAGATTTGTGTTCAAGGAGCTTCATGAAGGTGTCTGGCAGTGAGTTTTCATGCCGTAAAAGGAATTTCACACCGAGATGTCCAAATCCTACAATTCCAATTCGCAGGGGAGAGGAATGCGTTGCCATTTTTCCACGCAGTGGACACAAATAGCTTTGGAAAATTCACCTGCATATATAAACACGTGTAAGTATTAACTTCATATCACAACTCCCACAATCAGCGTTATGGCTCCACTTACCGATAATCCCACACCTTTCTTGTGTCTCCCAGTCCGAATCAAGCAACTCTGACCATGGAGTCATGGGAGAGCACATAGTACAAGGTTTGACCACAGAGGCCAAAGTTAATCATTGTTAGTTCTTCAGCAATTGGATTGGTATAATAACTCTTGAAACTATTGTATTGTAAAGTATGACAAACTTATTTTTGATTCTCAGATTTTCAGACATTGTCAAAAGTTTGCTAAAAAAAAATTGCTAAAAATAGTTACTGAAAAAGAATATAATTAAATTAATAATTAAATTATAATAATTAAAATATGGGTCTGTTATGTTGAACACAAAGATGTTGCATTGTAAATTAATAGCAGTTCCCTTGTTGCAATTAATTGCCCCAGTATTCAGAGCACCAAAATCACATGTCAACTTTTCAAACCAAAACTATTTGAACGTAACCCCAACTAAACAACAATTTCGCACTCTCACGGAAGTGCTGTATTTTAATGACGTGTGATTGGTGAAAAACAAGAGATTAAAATCTGTCAATTCTTTTCTTTCTCTGCATCGCCACCTAGCGTATAACGTAAGTAATACAAATGAATGCAGGAAAACAATAAAACAAAAACATTCAAGCTGAGTTTGTATGAGAAGCAAGAACATCAGCAGTGCTTAGCATAATAACTAAAAAACTGACAATTTTATGGAACCAGACTCACCAACTTTGCATTATGTTTTGATGCATTCCTGGATAGGTCAAAGGTCAAGTTCCTTGTCACAATGACTCAAAACAAGAAGAAGGTTGATAATGTGGTGTAATCACAAAGCAAGGATCAGTCTAAAGTTCATGGCTCAGTAGACAGCAGCAGATTTCATTTTCACAGGGAACAGCAGAACAAGTAGGAGCTTTTTTATATATATATATATATTTTTTTTTTTCTCAGGCAGCAGAACAGGAGTTGGAGCTCAGTGGACAACATGGACATCCTTGAGACGCATGCCTATGACAGACGGCAGAAAAGAAACACGGTATTGTCTAATTTACATTTGAATCATTCTTAATATTGTTCTATAATTTTTGTTCCTCTTTCTTTCAGTCCTGTGCTCTGCTCCTGTCTTTGATGCCTTTCTTTTTGGCCTCAGCCGTGTACTTCTATCTATGGACGCCACACTACCCAGCGTCCATCACGCTAGCGGCTGTCAAATCGGCACCGACGCTCCTCCTGGCTGTGGCGGTGCTGAGCTGGAATGGAGGTCAGAGTGTCCTGGGTGTGGTGGGAGGACTTGTCTTCTCAGCTGTGGGCGACTGCTGCCTGGTATGGCCGGAGTTTTTCCTTCATGGTAAGAAACACGTCAGGGATTTTTTGCATGTTAAACTTTATTTACTGAATTAATAATGTCGCGGGAATATGTGATGTGTTTTAGGAATGGCTGCCTTTGCTTTGGCCCATCTTCTCTACTCGCTCGCCTTCCTTTCATCTCGTTACGAGGCGTATTCTTCCTCCTCGTGGACCGGCCTACTATATCTGATCCTGGTTATGATCGCAGGAGGTTTCTACACATATTTGTTTCCGTTTTTACGAAAGGACCCCAACTCAGACCTTTTAGTTCCCGCTGTGGGGGGATACGTTGTCGTAATCACACTGATGGGAATATTAGCCACTAGAACCCGACGTGGATTTACACTATTGGGAAGTTTGATTTTTATGGTGTCTGACCTTTCGTTGGCGTTGCAACAGTTTAAGGTGACGGCGCCTGTGCAACACGGTAACACTGTTGTCATGGTGACATATTACTTAGCACAGCTACTAATTAGTGTTGGGGACACGAGGGCAGCGGAGATCAAAAATGACTTTGCAAAATGGAAGCGGACCTAGCTAGTTTATTAGCATTACTATGAATTAACAAATGGCAAATTGCTTTGAAATAATTGTATTGCCATATTTAATATGACAATGTAATATTCATATTTAAGTGAAAGTTGTCAAGATGAACATGTATAAAAATACCCATTTTGACATTTTAATATACAGTGTCTGAGTCTTCCTCAAAGAATTTAAAAGTCCTTACACGTGTACTGACATTGATGACAATTTGAAAGGTTTTTTTTTACATTCTATTTGAGATGCATGACCCCAAAACTGATATAACATGTTAAATGACATGCAAAAAACAAACAGAATTCATGAGAGGTCAGCGGTCCATTCCGTGGTCATCTGGCTGGTGTCCACAAAAACAAGCCGTCTTTAAGCGCTCACAGAATTCCAGTACTTCCTGTTGAAAGAGGAAAACCCAAGTTGCTCTCAAACCAATATTTGGTGAAATGGAAATTGCTGTGCTAGTTTAAATTCGAAAACAGTAAGTGACTCACCAGACTTTCCTCCTTCCCTTGGAGCTCTTTGGCTCGCAGTCGTAGCAACTCTTCAAGGCCGAGAGACGGCTCCCTACAATCTTTGAGCCCCTTCACACAGTCTTCCACCAGGCTGGAGGAGAAGCAATGAGTCATCATAACCAGGTTGACTTAGGCTTCATTGTCACTGACCCTCAGTTGAAGACACAAATTGTCTTACCAACAAAGAGCGCCGAGCACATGTTCATGAAAAGGCGAGTGTGGAGTTCGCAGGACCGAGACCAGCTGCTGCACCATCCCCATGGAAACCACTGCATCTGCAAGAAGAATAAAAGACAGTGATACTCATCTAAGGACGTCTATCCTCATCCATACCTTTCTGTTCAGGGTGTGACGTCAGCAGGTTGAGCAGAAGGAACGCCGACTTAGTCTGAAGCTTCTCATGTTTTGACTGCATGCCTCTCATCAGGACCGAGAAGCCATCATGTGACAGAAAGGCCTCCAGTCCCGCATCTTGCTCTCGAACCAGACCTGAAGTTACAACAAGAGACGGATGACGATAAAATAATCCATTTGAAGAGTTTTATTATCACATACTCACATGAGACGGCATACAGGGCTTTGACTCTGACTGTGGGGTGGGGGTCCGAGTCTGTCAGCTGCAGAAGCTTTGGCAGAACGTTTATTTTTAGTAAATGATCCTGCACTTGAGGCATGTTCTGGGCACTGGTACCGATCAACTGAGCAGCGTTCCACCTCAAACTACTTTGGGCGTGACACAAATATTTGGAGACACACAGATCCAGGCCTCCCAGAACCATCAAGTCTGTAAGAGGTGAAGATACGCAATTAGGTTTTTGTTTATTACTCTCATTTAATTAATTCATATACTATTTACCAACCTCTGGCATTGTCAAGGTTCTCACACAAATCTGACAGCAACTCAAAGGCTGATTCTCGCTCATCTTCATCGTCATCATCCCTATCCCCCTCGCCGTTCACGTCCTCCTTGTTCAAGACAGCCAGGCACTGCTTCATCTGCTCCACTTCATTCATCTGCCCTTTGCAGACATCTGCGAGAGCGTCCCGTAGCCATGCACTCCTCTGAATAACAAAAGAGTCAGATTGATTTCAACAGTTCATTGGTTAATTGTCAAAGTCTTCTAATATGCATTTTTCACAACACTAACCTCCTCTGAAATGGGTTCGACAGGGGCAGGCCCCTCTGCACCGGTGCCAGCATCGATTGCCATCTGCAGGACCCCCTGAAGGTTCTGGGGATATCTTCGATCTTGTCTGTCTTCAGCCATGTCGCTTAAAGGGGGCAACACAATTTGATATAAGAACAATTAAAATGCATTGCTTAAAACCAGCCAGAAAATAGTTATGTATATATTGTATGTGACTGAGATAAGATTTTAAACACAAGTTTGGACACACCAAATGGTCCATAGGCCTTAATGGTTAGAACCACTAGTTTAGGATTACTGATTTAAATACAACCCCAAACTGTCATGCTCAGTACAAGGCAGCAACATCCCTCCTAGATCTACCTTTAACATTAGGCTACATAGAATGTTTAAATCCACCTTACCTTCAAAGGATCATGAAATAATACTGAAAAAAAAAAGTGATCACAGATCCTTTTTAATAATCTTGAAGGTTGACGCCTCTTTAAACCCCAAAGACACATGTAAGCGCTAGAACATTCTAGCTAGCTAGTAGCTTAAGCAAGCGCTTGAGTAAGCTGCCATTTTTTACCGTAACTGTAAAACTATAACCGCAAATATCATTTGGTACTAACAGCTGTCTCCCCAGTCTGTCTATAGTCAAGTCAAGTTTTACATTTATTTTTAACTATAGAATAATCCACACAGTGATATAAATATTGTACTTTATAATATGTATTTTACAATTTAATTAAGAAACATTTTTGCCCGTCTATTAGCGGATTTAAAGTGAATCAATGACGTAAGGGTTGATCAGCGTTCAGAGAGTACTAGTGGAAGCGAGATGAGTTATAGTGTTCCCTGTTCAAACGTTACTCAACGTTTGTCATTGTTTAATTACAAAAAATTTGATGTCAAAAGATTAAATAGAATATTGATTTGATTCAGGGTGAAACAAATAACCATACTGGGACTTGGGAGAAGGAACAAGGAATAGGAGACAATATGCCCCTAAATGTGCTGCACTCGATATTACTCTCTTGGCGACTTGTTTGTCTTTGGTTTTCTGAGTGTTCAAGATGGCCGCGCTTTTGGGTCTGCGTGCGTGTGTCTCCGGTAAAATTGTGTAATATTCTAATTCTTTAATCGCGTGATGCTGTATTTGTGATTCCCTCGTTTCATTTGCATCGCTTTGTCTCGTTGTGAACATGCTATTGTGTATGATTGCAACTTAAACAAAAGGGGATGATGCTGTCCATGCTCATAGCAGTGCAAGGTCACGTTACCGATAGTCGCAAGCTAACAATCAAACTAATCACAATGAAAAAGTGATACATTATTATTGACTGGAATTTGAATTTATTATTAAGTTGGGACAGGCAATATTCCATTAACTTGGAGTCATATTTTAACCAAACTTCCTGTTCCTGTGTGTTTGGTAAGCTAATAGTTTTTCCAAGACCTGCTTAGCTATTTTATCACATCCTCTCGGTCAGATGAGTTGGCTGAAGACGTGATTTTGCGCATGCATTGATTAAAACAAAATTGCATTGCCTATCTATTTTAAATGATTTTGATCTGTTTTATTGCTTTTCTTGTCTCCAGCTCTTCATCTAACCACACCAAGCCTGGTGCAGAGCAGCTTTAAGCTCGTGAGTATGCACACAAACTAGCCTGAAGATAATACAAACGGTCTAAATATTTATCTACTGCTTTATATTATATTATGGTATATTATATTGTAGTGTGCTGTGCCTCTAAGTCGGCGGACCTTCGCTGCAGAGGCTAAGAAGTCTTACACTAGAGAAAAGCCCCATGTCAATGTAGGGACCATCGGGCATGTTGATCACGGCAAGACCACCTTGACTGCAGCTATCACAAAGGGTAAGGGTGCAACAGCTTTTCTGGGATGCTGGACAATGCTGGGACAGGCTCCAGATAAAATGTTTCCTAATATCTTTATTTTAAATCTTCAGTTCTTTCTGATGCCGGCGGTGCAAACTTTAAAAAGTATGAGGAGATTGACAACGCCCCTGAGGAGAAGGCCCGAGGAATCACCATCAATGCCTCTCATGTTGAATATACAACAGCCAACAGACATTATGCCCACACAGACTGCCCTGGTCATGCTGACTATGTCAAGGTAAAGTCTTCTGTGAGAAGACTTGTCAAAATCAAAACTAATTGGAGTTATTTTTTTTCCAGAATATGATCACAGGTACTGCTCAGATGGACGGCTGCATCCTGGTGGTGGCGGCCACCGACGGTCAGATGCCTCAAACACGGGAGCACCTGCTACTGGCGAGGCAGATCGGCGTTGAGCACGTGGTAGTCTTCATCAACAAGGCGGACGCGGTGGACGATAAAGAAATGTTGGAGCTGGTGGAGATCGAAATCCGTGAGCTTCTCACCGAATTTGGCTATGATGGCGACAACACGCCTGTTGTGATAGGCTCTGCTCTCTGTGCTCTGGAGGTAAGCGACATAATTCCAGTAATTGATCACACCAATATATTTTTGAGTCTTGACTGAATGTTTGTGATGGTTCATGTCAGGGTCGTGAGCCGGAGCTTGGCATCAATGCAATCCTGAAACTGCTGGACATTGTGGATTCATATGTTCCGTTGCCCAAAAGAGAACTGGAAAAGCCCTTCCTTCTCCCTATTGAAGGAGTTTATTCAATCCCAGGTATGAACCATGGACTGGTCGATTATTCAAACATTGATCACATGGTGTGTTTGGTTGTTAGATTTTAGATTGAGAGCCTCTCCTTGCAGTCTCTTGTAAGGCGCAGAATGCTGACCTCTGCTGGTTGTAATTAGACATTGCACCCTATTACATTATTATAGTTTTTGTGTTTGTGTTCAGGCAGGGGGACAGTCGTGACCGGCACCATGGAGAGGGGCATCATCAAGAAAGGGGACGACTGTGAGTTTGTGGGTCACAATCGCAGCGCCAAATCTGTGGTTACAGGTAAGAAACAAAATAGATCAATTTATCAATCAATTAATTTATTTGAGACTTCAATATGATACAAGAGTCAACCAAAAATAATTACCATAATAATGATACATTTGAGTGTAACTGTGATGTCCTCTCCGCTGGGATCAGGTATTGAGATGTTCCATAAATCTCTGGATCGGGCCGAGGCCGGAGACAATCTGGGTGCTCTTGTCCGAGGCCTGAAGAGGGAGGATGTGAGGAGAGGGATGGTGATGTGCAAGCCAGGATCCATAAAGCCTCACCAGAAAATCCAGGCTCAGGTTTGGAAAATAATTATATAGATAGAGCCGTAACTGCTCTCATTTTTCACCACTAGGGCGCGCCCTCACTATCAGATTTTATTATTTCATGAGTCACGTGTGTTGCAGGTTTACATTCTGAGTAAAGAGGAGGGAGGTCGACACAAACCCTTTGTCACCAACTTCATGCCTGTCATGTTCTCCCTGACCTGGGACATGGCCTGCAGAGTCACTCTGCCCACTGACAAGGTATGTTCTTGTGATTTGATTGATTTACGTTGTGGCGTCCACTTTTTTGTTTACAGGCGTTTTGAACAGTTACAACTCAATATTTTGCTAGTTAGTAACCACGCCATCTGACCTGGGTATTTTCAAGGAAATGGTGATGCCAGGCGAGGACACCACCTTGACGCTTACGCTTAGGCAACCAATGGTCCTGGAGAAAGGTCAGAGGTTCACGCTCAGAGACGGCAACAAAACCATCGGCACCGGCCTGGTGACAGATATCCTGACGGTGACAGAGGAAGATAGTTTGGGCTTATAAGAAAGTGTGTGGGGAACCGGGGTGGGTTGGGGTTGTAAGGGCAGGTGGTCGCATAAAAAACCGTAACCTTACAAAGTTGCAAATACACAGGATAGATTACACACAGCATCATCCAATATGTTGCGATATTCCAGTCAACCAAAATATTTGTAAAGTTAAGCAACTGTGGTTATGGGAAAGCACCAGACTACTTCATGATCTTTATGTAATAAAATGTATTTAATAACAACTTCAATTTTTTTTTTTACCTCCCACCTATGGGCAAATGCTCAAATAACAGTGTTATTGCACTAAGCTAACAGCAGAGGGCAGCAAAAAGGCTTTGGGAATCGTAAACAAGTGTTTCAATACTGCTATCTTAGTGTAGATTTGTTTAAATGCAGGTTGGTTAGTTTAAAATCAGAAACCCAAGTTCATTTCAACATTTGAATGTTGAAAAAATATCTGCTTTAAAAAAATAGTTGCTACAGTTGCAAGATAGTAGAACTGATTTGTAGACTTCAATATATGATCAGCTGGACTTCTCGCGCCAAGTCATTTGAGATAGCCTTCATCTCCTTGCCATGACCCCGCTGACGACAAGCAGCAGAAAAAGAATGGAAAAACAGCATCATCTCGTGAGTCCTGACCTCCTTCCCCTAATGTCATCACCACAGCACAGCATACCATAACCATCCCCTGATATCATGCAAAATACTACAAGCCACTTAGGAGCTATTAATACGAATGACACCATCTGATTGAACGCTCAATACCTTTTCTACTTTTTCCAACAGATACAAAGCAGCAAAAAATATCCATTATTTCAAGTAAGTGCGAGTTGATTTCTGTCACCCCTGGTGTACTCGGCCTTCCGCACAGGAAGTTCATCAACAGTGTTTACAGGCGGTATTTGAATCAGTACCTCGTCCTGTAATCCAATCATCTTGTTGCCGTAATCACATACTTGTGGACTGGATTTGACGCCGCATATCTGCCCGTATCGTTGAGTGATGTGCTCAGCTGCACATAAGCATGAACTAGTAAAATGATATAACCGGACAGTAAACACCCTTATGTTTCAGTGACCTTGATTCTTTTTGCTGAGTCCAAATGTTTGGCTTTTGTCATATTTGCAGAGTCATATTTGGATAACAGTGATTGAAAATGAAAATGAGTGGAGAGAAATTTGCCGAATTTGCTTTCTCAGCCTCTCCCCCTGTCCCGCTGATCTCTCCCATTCCCATGTTCCCGTTTTTCAAAACGTTAAACTGTCTGCACCCCTTGAAAAAAAAAACCAAGCTGTCCGATGTGAATGGAAAAGAAAAGTGTGATTATTATATCAAGAAATAGTCTCTCACATGGGAAAAGATGTGAAGATTGATTGCTTGACGTCTCACAACTACAGGCCAAAGATGACTTTCCCCTGACATTTTCAACGAGGGCATTCATTTCCCAAAACATTGGTTGATATTTTGTCAGCTCATTCCCATTGAAACTTTTTTTGCTGTGCAAAAACCAAAACAAAATGTCATCAGTGTCTTTTATTGTTCAACTCAAGAGAGAATTTGGCATGTCCTTGTTATCATCACTCGCTGGAAAAGTGCTAATTGTACTCCAGTAGCCACAACAAAGAAAAATCGTGCTGCAGGGTGATAACATTATTACGTAACGGCCTCGCTTAGTCCAAATGCTCTGAAAACGCCGCCATCATGCAAAAAATGATCCTAAATAGACGTTTAACTCATCATAATATCTTTGACGTTTATAACCGTCATTGGTACTGAATGAGTTAATAACTTGAAGTAGTATTTCAGTCGAATATTGCTACTTTTTCTCAGCCTCCACCTCCATCTGACACAGGCAGTGAAGAACAAGGAAGGGTTGTGATAATTAAGGCTGCATCCCACTCTTCATGTTGCAATACCGACTTTCCACTGGTTCTCCTCCTCCGGCCTGGTGGAGTGGGTGGGATGGATCTCGTGATCTTCTCCACATTATGCTTACATCATCTGACAGTACAGTCAACGTTCTCATGGGAAGAAAGAATTATTAGCCGTGACCTCAAACTTTTGTGAATACTCATCAGTCATTATATTACAGTTGGCAAATATTTGCAATTGCTTTGAGGGCTGCTATGAAGGTCACAGGTTAGGGTGAACTTTGGAGTGTAGTGTAGCCATAGCAAAGATGTTTCTGAAGGCTTGCATAAGAGTGAAAGAAGAAACCTTTGGCCCCAGTAGGGACACGGGCATCCAAAAATTCTCACGTCTTCTGATTGTCCGATTCCTCCGAGGGGAAAACAAATGACTTCTTATTTTAGCCTTTACTTAATTGCAAGTTGCTTCAGTCTATGCAAATGTAAATAGAAACAATAACCAAAAACAAACAGCAAAAAAAAAAAAAGCAGGTTTATTTACAATACAGACCTGACTGATGTTAGCACACATTGTCGTCTTTGCATCCTGGATTCTGCTTTTTCCCGTACAAATGTCAACAAAAAAAAAAAAAAAGCATTCATTTTTCAGACAAAAACCTTGACTATTTTCAGCACGAGTCAGCAAGCTCCCAAATGTAAATATATAAAGTTGTTCTGAAACGGCATTCAGGTGCACTCACGCTGCAACAACTCACACGAAAGAACACAAATGACCTTTGGCCATTTATTTATGCGCTATTTTAGTTATGTATTCTCTCCTCTTCCCGCTAAAAGGTTTTTTAACTTCTACGTTCCCATTAGACTTTGAAAATTCCAGTTGTTACTATACCATACAGTATATCCAAGTTGTGTCTACCGTATTTTTTCAACTATAAAATGAAAAGGTCATCGCTTCAAAAGTGATGTACAGTTTTTTTTCGCCACTCTCATTACTGCCGTGTTCGTTATGCTCTTTCAGTCTTTTGTGTTGGCTGCGACATTTGTCATTCAAATGAGTCCATTGTGCCTCAAATATGGATTTGTAGCTCCACAACATGCAGCCAAATGTCTTTAGGTGAGCCACACAAATAACACAACAAAAACAATTCATTCTCGCCACACGTTTACACTTTTGGTTCAGGGCTGCTGACACAAATGTCGGAATATTATATAACACACTGCTACTATTGTTATTGTTACATTTGCCAGGGGACATAATGGCCTTCATAGAAATAAATATTTATTTGCTTTTCCCTCGGCCACAATCTGCTACAATGTATTGACGGTAATGATTAGGATTATTTTCTCAGTTACTATTCATAAATGATAGGAAAAAACTTATGGAGTTAATGTAAATTATAAACTATAAAGTTTCAATCTACAGTTTATTTATTCGCATTTGAATTCCACTTGGGTTTTTGCAACGCTATCAACTTTGCAGTCATGCATGCAATGGTGCTATAAATAGTTTGTGTGGTGAACTTTTGTAAATGTCAAGTTCAAATCTCGGATTCTACGCTAGATGATTTTTGATCCCGTTCAGAAGTGGCGTGATCATCCAGGAGGGCCGTAGAACATTGTCTGTCGTCCTCTTTGTCAGAGTCCGCCTCCTCCTCCTCATCCCTGCTTATGAAAGCTAGCTCGTTCTCGTAGCAGAAGGAGTTAGCGCCTGACGTGGGGAACTTCCTGCCTTCCATGTCCCTGGCGCTGCACCTCGGGGTAGACGGTACCTCGAAGGTCTTATGAAAATAGGCGTAATCGATCCTGTACTGGCTCTTCTCCTCGAAGATCAGCGGCTCAAAGCGGTGACCCCAAAGGACCTCCGACGACAGGTAAGAACTGCGCGCCTGGGTGGTCATGGCGGTGGCTTCCACCAAACCTTCTAGTATGATCACAATCTCAAAGTCGGATGTCTCCAGATCTTGTTTGCTGATACCGAACAGGGGGCTGTCTTCGTCGATCTCGTGGATGACGGTGATCGGCGCCACCAGGAAAAGCCGATCGGTGCCTCTGTCGTAGCCGACGTTCATGTCGATCTGATCCAGTGGGATGTACTCGCCTTCCTCCGTGTAACGAGGTTTGACCATCTGGGCTCGGACGTGAGCCTCCACTATATGGCTTTTTCTTAGATTGGCAACCCTGAACATGAGACATAACTTTCCATCACGCATGGAGATGACGGCGTTTCGGCTGAACAGGAGAGTCTCCGCTCGCTTTTTCGGCCTGGCCATCTTCGCCATGATGGCGCCAATCATGAAGGCGTCGATGACGCAACCCACGATTGACTGAAAGACCACCATGAAGACGGCGGCGGGACATTCCTCCGTCACGCA
This sequence comes from Syngnathus floridae, assembly GCF_059516105.1. Classification (NCBI taxonomy): domain Eukaryota; kingdom Metazoa; phylum Chordata; class Actinopteri; order Syngnathiformes; family Syngnathidae; genus Syngnathus; species Syngnathus floridae. The sequence goes on along the minus strand of NC_142429.1, from coordinate 9,334,058 downwards.
TCGAGCTCCGTACCCGATGGTGGTCTGGGTCTCGATGGAGAACAGGAACGCGGCCACGAAGGTGTTCACCTGTGTGACGCACGGTACAAAAGTGTCATCGTCTGCGGGACGGTCCATATCGCCGTGCAGGAGGCCGATGACGTAGAAGCCCAAGCCGAACATCAACCAGGACACCACAAACACCAAGCTGAAGACCAGGAACATGTATCGCCAACGTATGTCCACGCAAGTGGTGAACATGTCCGATATGTACCGACTGGACTTGTCGTCCATGTTGGAGAAGTGAATGTTACACTGGCCCGTCTTGCTGACGAAGCGGCCGTGCCTTTGACGTCTGGTGTGGATCTTGCCATTGCCGAAGCTCCCCACGGCAGGCATGCTGGTCAGTCTCAAACCTTCTTCTTCACACGATAGGAAATTGTGCTGGTGGGTCCTTCCCACGTTCATGCCTCAGCGACGAAGGCCACGCAGATTCACGGGATCAAGGCTGACAGGCAGGCCCGGCTCCGTCCAACGTTGACTGATAGATAGTTCTCTGAAAAGAAACCCATCGGGATAGGTTGAAAATCATATCAGATGCCGATGGAAGTCCAATTCATCCATCATGGCTGGCCCGACGTGCTCTCTTTTCCCTAACGACACGGCTGCCAACAGCCAGGAGCTGGTTTACACAAGCGCTGTCACTGTTGACAGCTTAGCAATACGGAGGCTATATTTAGAAACTTTTCCGACCCCTCTCGCCACATGTTTTTCAAAAAGTGACTTTAATTCTTGCGTCGCCAAAGATATGCTCCCCGTTAATACTTTGAAGCAGGAAATTTGAACTTTTAAGCTGAGAGATGTGCTTGCAAGAGTTCACCTGTGCAGCTTTGCATTAAAAAAAAAAAAAAAATAGCAGGAGAGATTTAATACTGTAGGCGTACTAGGATGTCAGATTTATGTGCTCAGTCATAATCATATCATTACTTTTAATTGGGTCAAAGCAAAGGTGCATATTTAATAAATATATATATATAAAATATTTTTTAAAATATGTGTACTATATATATATATAGTACACATATTTTTATATATATTTATTATATATATATATATTAATTTTATATATATTTTATTTCTATATATTTATTCTATATTTTTTTTCTCTCTTCCTGTCTATACTGTACACATGTAATGGTTGATGATGATTTAATAATCTCAGCTCCCGAATGGTTTCCCCGGTAACAACATTTGTGTTTGGACAATTGATAAATCATTTAACAAGATAAATGCATACCGGAGTTGCAGTCGAGATGGGAAAGTGCGATAGAAATGGAAAATAAAGTTACCTTCACTTCAGTGATAGAAAATCAGTTTTTCTGTCGGACAAGGTACAGAAATAGCCGACTAATCGAATGCGCTGCCACTTTATGTGACGTATCATCTGTTTCTCACAGCTGGCATAACTATTAGGCCGCAGCCCTGTGTGATTCCCTTGTGAGAATGTGCTGGAAAACACTGGCTTAAAAAAAAAAATGAAAAGATAAGTGCAGCATAAAATCAAGCCCAAATACTTTGAGACGAGAAAAAAAAATATAAGTGAATATTCAATTGCATTTTAAAAAAAAAAAAAGTTTTCATGATACTACTTAGTGATAAAATTGCATTTTATTTAGTGTCTTTTTTTAATGCATTTTATTTTGTGTCTTTAATTTTCTCTATTTTTTGTGTCTTTATTTTTCTGCTGATTGGCTGAGGGAAATCAGACTGTTATACCCCGCCTTGGTTTCTGATAAAGGATTTAGACTAATATTATTTCTTGTCTGCTGTTTAGTCATAATTGGCCAGCCACAAGATTAAAAGTCAGGGATGCATGAAATTGAACGTTTGGGACACAAATCCAAAATTCATTTATGCTAATTTAGTGTTTTAAAGATTAAGTCACACGCAGCAGCCTAACTTGCCCTTCCATGGAAACTCAATTCATTTGACGTCATAAAAACTTTACTCCATTAAGCTGCAGGGACCCTAAGGACATGACTTTAAGTGGGTCAGTGCAAAATGACACGATACTTGGCACTTAGCTGCAAGCGTATTACTTTTGCTTTTGGCATCTTAACAGTACAGTTATTTTCTTCCTCAACCGGTTATGTCATCAATTAGCTGCCGGCCCCTATTTAATTGTGTCTTTACAACCTCGATGAATACACTTTTGAATATTGTGTTTGTGTATGAAGTTGTGTATACTTCACACTTGCTGCCTCACACTGCTCTAGTTGCTAGGCGTCAGGATGATGATGAGTGTCCGAGGCGCGCTATTATCTAATATATGCAAGAATAACTGTCCACTCGCCTGCTGCTGTGATTTTAAAACTGGAGTAGAAATTAATTTAATTCTGATTGCTAAATAAATATAAAATGGCTTACCTTGTTTGCTGGTTAAATGTTGCAAAATGTCACGATCAGAACTTTGCGTCTTTTGGCCGCACTACTGCATAGTTCTCTGAAGGCTTCGTTTTTTTTTTTTCTTTTAAGGGTAGAACCACTTTATCCTCGTGAGGCAAAAAAGTGCATCGCCACTCAACACGTTCATCCCCGCAAGTTTGAATGCACCTGTTCCTCTTGCTCTGCTCACCGAGGAAAGCATTACAACCACAAATTTTGAACCAAGGTATCAAAGCTTTGATTTTTTCCAGCTTGACTGATTACAACACCGCTTCTCTCTTCTCCCAAAGTTGATGTATTTGGACTTGCGTGGGCTCAACGATACAAAGAGAAGTAAAAATCAATCCAGCGCAGAAAATTTTGGCATCATCTTCTTCCATGTGTGCTGTCTGATGGTTTTTGCTGAAGATCCTACTCTGTATCTCACATCCACGCAAATAGTGCGTATCGCTTAGCCCTCCCCTTCCCTCCCTTTCCACTATGCCATGGTACGTACTTGGCATTTAGAGGCTGAGCAGTCTTGTCTTACCAAGTGTGGCACCCCGTTAGAAATACGTAAAATTATATGTGCACTGAAAAAATAATCAGATTTCCCAATACTTGGTTGGTGTCACATGATCACTTCGACATCCAAAGTCAAGTGTCAGTTTTATATATGAGTCACATTTTTTTTTACTTAAAAAGAAATTGATAATGTCAAGCTTCATATGGGCCATCTATAATTAAAATAAAGTGGTGAGCTTGTGGTGTCAACTTGAAAATGGGTTACAAATGCTGCCAATATATGGCCGGCTTGATGTGAGGGTTACAGCCAATGCAAGTTATTTAAAGTCTGCAAAGTGGGCCAGCCTGGACCCAACTCGGATCCACATTTTGGGGTCGTTTGTGAGGGGAGCTGTCAATCATGTTTTAATGGTGAGGAGCATTGCCTGTGTTTGGATTCATGTGGCAGGTAGACAAGTATTACGCAAGAGTGGAACCATCTGGTGAGGCCCATCTGAGCAGATCTCATGCTGGTCATGTTTTGTTGTCGGGTGTCTCCGGACTTTGTGTTTGTTATTGTTCTAATTAATACAATCTCTAGGTACTTCATTAAATTTTCACTTGGAACATCTACTGAACTTCAAAGCATAAAAAGATTTCATTTAACTCTGTGGAAACCTTGTGCTATTATGCTTGAAATTTATATTTAAAATAAATAGAAATATAATGTATATAATTTTTCCTTTTTCCTGCTAAGGTTGGAGATGTTAAATGTTGGTGCCTGCAAAATGTACTTGTGCCTTCCATTGTCATGGAAACAAAATGTTGCTCAGAGCACCGAGGATGCAGGTGGGTCACCCGCCACGTCACGTTATGAGTTGTCGTCTTTTCCGCGGCCACGCAAAGCGTAGTGTGTTGTTCTCGTGTTGTTGCATTTTGCAGTCGTTGATCTTTGCATGACTAAATAGGACATTTATTTTTGTATCCCGTGCAGGTGCGCCTGGATGCTGGTGGTTGTGTATCAGCCAATGATCAGTCATGAAGCCCGGGAGCTTTTGTGGGCCAGCTCAGCTCCGAAGGAATCCCACGGGCGCCCAAACACAAAAGTATGTAAGTGACCTCATACACACATTTGAAAAATAGCTTTGAGTCGCCCGCCACTTTTGCCAATAGACAGGTATGACATTATGTTTACATCAAGTATAAATAAAAATCACTGCAAATAAAATATGATTGTTATTATTGTATAAAATATAATTTTGAGGTACATCTACAGCATGTTTATTTTATTTTATTATTATTTTATTTTTATTTTTTTACACTTTTTAGCTAACCTTATGAGAGCTAACAAACCGATTCCTTGATTCTTTTTCCTCTCATATGAGCAACTAAATAAAAACACCAAAGCAGATTCGTCTTCCTCATCTCGTGTAGGTTGGAGATGCCTCCTCCTGATCTTTATTTAACATTTCACTGCCCTCCTCCATGTCTGCTTAAGTCAAGTTACCAAGATATCCAACACGTTTTAGTTGTTGTTATTTTGATTGAAATATTGCTGCACAAGTAATTTTTTTTTGTTGTTGTTTTTTTTTAAATGAAATATGATTCTGTGACGGAGCATGAAAAGTTCACCGTATGAATGATGTATAGCATTAACAAGCAGCGTTGCTCTTTTGAAAATGTTGCCTCACATGACCAGAGCTCCTCACGTTGGATTCACAGGAAGGGAGCGCAGGTTTAATGAGGTGCGATGTTCCTCAAGAGAAATGCGACTCCATGGAAGTGAGCAGCAATCAAAAACAAGACCTTTTGCAAGGGCCACGCTGATTTATAAGGTACAAATTAATGACAGCTTTGCACTTGTAATTATTATTGAATATAAATCAAATGATTATAATTATGAAACCTGGATCATCTCAGGTCAATCCAAAATTGCATACGGAGCAACTGAGGGAGATCTGAGTCCATTAGATTTATGTTTGGGTGATACTGACCTGCTGTGGTGTCAAATCTGTATTACAAGTTAATCACAAAATTTTGTGTCATGCTACATCTAGTGGCAAAATATGTTCATCGCAGGTATTTATTTAATTATTTTTTGCCAATATCTATTTACTAAATAGGAAGATTCAGAATTTCATTTATGTAGGCGTCATTGTGAACTTCAGGGGACAGAATTAAAAACAAAAGTTACATTTATTGAAAAAAAAATGCATTTAATGTGTTTTTTATGCCAGTTGAATTGGACCCACGAGCCGTATGTTTGTCACCCACGTTGAAGCGTCGGTTATCATCTTGATTAGAGTCAATCAAACAGTTTCCTTCTTTCTTGGCCAGAAAGACCTTCTTTCAAACTCTGCAAGGTAAACAGAATATTGACCAAAAAAAAATCATATTTTTAATAGAGGTACACTGTGTACTGCAGCATCAGATTTTACCTTTGACCTGACCGCTCGAAATCGACGTAGAAGAGACGGTTTGTTATTTTTCTTCACTGTGTTACTAGTATTGGCCGCGTTGACATCTGACAAGACAATAAAATATCAAGTGTTCATGTGAACTATAAAAATAAATGTTCATCACTTCATCAAATATTAAACAGTTCACGAGGGGTTAGCCAAACAACTTTAGCATTCTCTTACCAGAATTTAATTGAGGTGTGACTCTACTAGAAGGCAGAGTGGCAAACTTGACATCATCATTTAGTACCTTGACATCCTGAAAATGTTCATCATCAGTTTAGTGTTACCAAACAATATCAAAGTTCTTTTTTTTTATTATAGATTTTAAGCTAGCCTTGTTTACTAGCTAGCTTTGTTTACCTTCATTTGAAACTCTGCTTCTAGTCTTTGTATTTTTTCCTTTTGATATTCCTCAATTCGCCATTTGTTTTGATTTCCGGACTTCATAGATATCAAGGCGTCTTCGGCATGTTCTAGTTCCTCTCTCAGTGCTTTGTTGTCCTCCTGGAGTTCATTTAAGGTGTGATTAAACACCTCCCGCTCATCCGTTAATGAGGCCTCCTGCTGTTTGCATAATTTGTCCTGCAACATCACACATCGTTGCTGCTCCTGCTCCAAATCTAAATGGAGCCTGTCGGACAAATAAAGAAGCTTTACTTGCTCCTGCATCCACTTCAGGTCCACTCCAGAGGCCGTTTCACAAATGTTCTCCTCCTCAGTCGTCACCTCCTGATAGAGCTGCCACATGACTTTAGCTCTTCTTTGCAGCCTCGTTATGAGTCGCTCTAACCACGGGGGATTTTTTATGTCCTCAGATTGATCTTTTTTATTCTTCTGATCTTCATTAAAACCAAATATTGGATGGCTAGAGTCTCCAGGATTGTCTTTCTGATATTCTTGTTGGATTTTGAAGGCAGCATAGATGAACTCTGCTTCAATGCAGGCTCTGATGATGATTTCGTGGTCCTCCCGAGCTCCGCCTTCCTCGAATTGAGTCTGTTTTAATGTCAGAATTTGTGAGATGATGAGTTTGTACCTGTAGGCCACGGACATATCTTCTTCTTTTGGCACTAAAAATCTGAGTTGCACATTTGGACTCTTCAGGGCTGCCAACATTTTTTCAACTAGGACTAATTGTCTCTTTAAAAATTTCCCAACACTTATGATGTCCTCTGCGTGAGGGACTTCAAGGTCTTCTTCATCAACGCTGCTCTCAACTCCAGCCAGGACATCACATGGGATTTTATCTTCCATTTTGTAGGCGTCGAAAGATGCATGTTGCTGTTTTTCGGCGTCATTCCGTCCTCGCTGAAGACACGTCTCGACAGCTGCTAGTCTCCCCTCAAAGTCAGTCAATTCAATCGCGTGGCTGGTTTGAAGTTTCTCTCGGCAACTTTGGAGAATATTTAGGGCAAGTTGAAAGCGGCCGGCCAAAAGCCTGCAGAGATTTTCCGTCTCCTGAGCGAAGCGCTGGTTCTGACTGGCCCGGCTGTGAAGCAGCAGAGCGAGATGCTGGGCCGAGGCTCGGCTGTGAGTGAGCTGGGAGTTAAGACGAGGGTCCGGGTTGGTCTCGTGATCTTGGTGCTCCTCCAGTCGCTCGGTGATTTCCCGTAATTTCTCTTCTGTTACGAAAAGTTTTGTTTCAAGTAGCTGGATGGCCGATGTAAAGCGTTCCGGGTCGTCTCCTGCGGTGATGATGTACTGGTGCGATGGGCCAAGCGAGTAGGATCGGATTCTTGCGTGATGATGGTGGTTCTGGTCTCGTTCCTCTGATGTGTTCTCACTTGCAGGCTCCACCATCTCCTCCTCCTCGTGTGGGACGGCCTCCAAAGATTCCTCCTCCACATGAGAAGAGCCACAAACCTTGAGCTTTTCATTGAGTTGTGCTTCCGTCTCCTCCAAACTGTTACCTAAGACTTCCATCTTCAGCAACACCTCATTCAGCTCTTGCTCCTTTTCATCCAGGAGCCTCTCAAAGCCGTTTCGTATTTCCTGAACTTCAGTTTCTCTTTGTTGCGCCTTCTCCAAAACCGTCAGCAGTTCCTCTGAGATCTTTTCATATGAATGTTTAAGATCCTGATAATATGTCTCTTCTGCTTCCAAACAATCCTGCAACCTGCTTTTTTCCTCACGTTCCTCCGTCAGAAGATTCTGCAGCTCTTGGCATTGTTGCTCCATCTGCTCTTTTTCATCTTGATACTTTTGCACAACAGCTGCTGAAGAAGCTAGCTCCTCTCGGAGTTGTTCTCGGGTGTCCTCAATGTCCCTACTCCACACCTTAGTCAAGCTCTCCACTTGCTCCTCAGCTTGATCCAATCTCTTCTGAAGTTCTTGAGAGTTTTGCTCCGCCCTCGCCAAGCTGGCTGACAAACTCTTCCGTTCTCTGTCCTGGCTTGCTTGAAGGAGCATGAGATGTTTCTGCAGGAGTGTCTCTTTTTGAGCTTGTGCATCCTCGTTGGTGCGGAGTTGCGTCGTGGCTTCTTGGAGAGCCTTCCTCAGCTCCTGAGCCTCATCCTGGAGAACCTGGTGACTGTACGACTCCTCTTGTAGCTGCGTCATGCGCAACTCTAACTCTTTCCTCTTGTCTTCACTGAAGCTCAGCTGGTTCTTCAAAGAAGTGAGGGAACGTTCCCACTCCATCTTTTGCTCATGGAACCATCTACGTTCTTGCTCTAGATGGACCTGAGCGAGCGCCGTGGCATCTCCTGTCACAAGCACCTGGGCTTGTTGAGCTAAGAGCTCCACTCGCTGACGTAAATCGGCTTCCCTGGCTTCCTCCTGTATTCTCTTTTGCGCCTCCAAATCAACACGGAGCTCGCGGTTCATCTTCTGCAGTCGGTGCAACGCCAAAGCTGGATCTGATGATGCGTTAGAATTGAACAGAAGATCATTCTGCAATGCAAAATAAAATGAAATAAAATAAAATAAAATAAAATAAAATTAAATTAAATTAAATTAAATTAAATTAAATTAAATTAAATTAAATTAAATTAAATTAAATTAAATATATTTTTTTTTAAATAACCTTTTCGCTTAAATGAATCTCATCTTGCATCTTGATTTCATCTTGCAGTTTTCTGTTTAGCTGCTGAATCCGAGACAGTTCCATCTGTGTTTTTTCCAACTGTAGATGAAAACAACACAAATTAATTTAAATGTCGATTTTTTTTTTCTCCCACCCCAAAATATTTACATCCGTCTCACCTCTTTGACAAGTCGCTCTCTGTCTTCATCAGAAGGACGACGCTCTTGATCAGAACTGTCTTCATTTGATTGGATCACACATGATGATGAATATGGAGAGCCCACTGAATGTCATAAATACAAATTCAAGGAGTTATAAATACTATATCATTGAGTCAATTCCAAATTATGTAATATTCCCGTACCTTCTTCCGCTTGCTGTGTCGGACTGAAATGAGATAATGGCGAGTCAGTGCAGGGTGAGGAGATGGGTGACAAGCTGGGAGACGACACAGAGCTTATGTCAGCAGATGTTTCCTCCATCTTTTGCTGCAGCTTGATCTCTTCTTTTGCACCTTCACAGCATGTGTTTGTTTGCGAGCCGTTGTCATGATACTCCACTTTGTTGTCATTCTTAATATTGAGTTTTGATTTGTTGCTGTGAGGAGCATTTGCGTCCACATCACATCCAGTAGCTCTCTGGTCAAGTCTATTGAGAGAACGACTGCTCCTCGTGAATGGAGCTGTAGTGAGGGAGCTGGTGTGGAGGGATGAAAAGCTCCGGCTGCTACAAAGCTGCAGAGCGGGTCTGGACGGACGAGATGATGGCCTGGAAACCCGGTGACCCCCACGACCTTGCTGGCTGGTTTTAGCTGCATCGCTGCTAGCTTGTTTACCTCCAGTAGATACGGCCGCTGATGATAATGACGCCTCCTTTCAGAGAAACGGAGAAACAAATCGAATATTTTATTGGTACTTTTTCTTCTGATGAGGGAAAGTCTTAAACAATCTATAGTGTAGCATCTGTCTCTATTCCAAGTTGGACTCCTTGATTTGTTCAATCCAATAAACACCGTCGCAAACTGTTAAATCCGAATCAGAGCTTTTAATTCGATTAAGCGCCATCTGACTCACTCGGTGATCACAGACACACACATTTAGACACACAAACATGCAATAGTAATATATCGATTACACAAAGCGGCTGTGACCGTCACATGACCTACAAACTAAAAATCATATTTGAAATTTAATTCCCCCAAATGTATGTGCAAAAAATGATTGAATTATGGTAACCTACCTTTCCTCCTTTTTTTAGTGTAGGTTTGGGAATCTTGGTGTTAACCAGGACCTCAGGCCATCTAATATTTAAACAACGTGGATCATGTTAATTAAAGTTGCCAACCTTTTGAAGTACATGTAAAGGCAGTCGGACAGTGTTAAATGCATTGAATCACAGTTTCGCATCAGGTAAGTCCCGTCACAAATTGTTTTTTCTTACAAATTTATAAAATGAAAGGAATTTCAACCACAAGAAATGAACACATTGAAAAAAAAAATTAAGACCACATACCACTTTCAGAAGTACAAATAAAATCTTGCACAATTTGCATTATTTTTGGACTTATTTGTATACTGAAATGGTGTTGCCAATTTTTTTCTTACCTTGGTGCCTTGGACATCATTTTCAGAGAATGTACTGAATAAAAATCCAACTTTTTTCACATCAGAGCAGGAAAAAATGCGAACCCATCAGATAATCCTTAAAATTAATGTAAAAATGTTAAGGCAAAAGGGAGACGCGGCTAAATTATTTATCCGACTGCAAAAAACAGTTGTGCTATCGCTCACCAAATGAAGGGACAAATCACAAATAGCTGTTTGGAGAAGTGTTAGACATCCGTAATCCTCGACAGAGTTGACAAACTCCATTAGTTTTGAAGAATGAGGTCAAAAGATTAACAGGATTACTAGACAAATACTTCTTCTTTGAAATCACCAAGGTTCATCATGTTGTGTGTTGTGTCTTAGATAAAGTGTCTTTGATTTTGAGTCATGGTTAATTTGCCTTTTTTTTTTAAGTGTATGCTAAACCCATCCCATAAAATCAAAACATTCATGTAATATATATTAAAAAATATATTACTTGTTGCAATGCAGGTTCATGTATTGCTTATAATTGTTTGAAAATACATGAGACCCTTGAAAAAAACAAATTGCATATCAAATGGCAATTTCAATACGGCAATTAAATGATTTAGATTATTAATGCACCAAGAGGCCACCAGGCGGCGGCAGTACACATTGACAGCATTGACAAGGCGTTCACTCAGTGCTCTGACGTCATCCATTGAGTTCCTCAGTGCAGTATTTTGAATGTTATAAGGTAATAACTGGCAATGCGTCATCATCTCATCCATCATGAAGTCATTTCTAAGAGAGAAAGAAAGAAAAAAATATTTATTACCCATTTTAGCTCCCACCCACAAGCCAAATGCGGATTGGCCGGGCGTCACGTGACCCTCCAGCTGATTTCCTTGCATGAAGTGTTTTGCTTCCCGTGTAGTCTTCTCTGGAGCCATTTCTGCTTGGATTCGCTTCTCAGTCCTGTTCACATCAATCGTCGTCGGTTTTTTTTTTTTTTTTTTTTAAATCACACCACTATGGCTCATACGGCACAAGCAAATTCCTTCGACGCCAACAACCCTCAAATCCAAGTGGAACACGACAAAAAGCGTCGACAATTTGTCATTCGATTAAACGGTATGATCAACGAGATGTTGGAGGTGGTTGGTAGCTTTTGGCTAATGCTAGCGCAGAGCTTGTTGTTAGTTAGCTTCATTTAGCGTGGACTTCATCAACCAGAAATCATTGGACACATGTTGTGTTGCAGTATGGGAAAACACGCATAAAAATATTGCATATCATGATATCTATATTTTTCAATATTTTGTGCAGCCCTACTCTGTAATATTTCGTTATTCTTGAATTTTATTAATTTCTCTGGATTGGTTCTCATAGATTAAAATGTCAAATTGCATTGTTGTTATTGTCACTTGAGTTTTTCTCTGTATTATGTCTGGTACATTTAATGTTAGTCCTTATCCTCATCATTGGTGTTTTGTCAGTGATCTGAAGATGGACAACTTATGTCAACTAGCAAAATGGTTGAATTGGAGCTAGTAACTGTGTTGACTTTGATGTCCTTCAGGGTCTCATGATCGTGCAGTCCTTCTCTATGAATACGTTGGAAAAAAGACGGTGGACCTGCAACATACTGAAGTTCCAGATGCTTACAGAGGGAGAGGAATTGCCAAACACCTGGCCAAGGTAACATTTTGTCACTTAGTAAGACCTCATTGTTGCAGTTTCCTACAAGTATGCTTCTGTGAACACAGGCGGCCATGGACTTTGTGGTGGAAGAAGATCTGAAAGCTCATCTGACCTGTTGGTACATTCAGAAATACGTCAAAGAGAATCCGCAACCTCATTACTTTGAACATATTTACCAATGACCTCACATGGTACCAAGAGACTCAAAAGTGAGGTATTCTTTGAAATTAAAGACTGAAATGTAACAAAGGACCTTCCTCCAGGCATTGTTTAAAGGAGCCAGCTGATCTCCTTGAAAGGAACTTTGGATGCTGACATGACTTGGTCACATCTATTCACAACAAGGGGAATCTCCTTCAACGGAAAATAGGACACCAATCAACTGAGTCCAATGTCTCTTATCAGACAGAAAAGATTCAGGATGTGGATGACTTCTTCACCTGTATGTAAACAAATGTTATTTGATTTGCGCTCAGGTAGAAGTCAGAGCTTGTAAGGGGTTTGCCACTTTGTTTTTATTCATAATTGTTTGACAGAATTCACTTTTTCATGACATTTGACGTTTGTTTGAACTTCCCCCTACTGCCATTTTGTGTTGATGTGGTAATATTTCAATAATTACTCACAATGAGTAATAATGAAAATTGGCAGCATACAAAGTCAATGATGCAAGACAACCTTCCACTTTTTTAATTCAAAGAGATCAGAAATCTGTGCAAATGTCATGTGTGCAAATGGATAAACCAGTATTTAAAAAAAACAAAAACACAGCTGCATTGAGGGCATCTTTATTCAAGTTCAACCACATCCTTTGTTTATTCTAGAGCTTGAAACTGGATGGCTGAAGTTTACTCACTACGTTCCGATCGTGTGTCATTTTCTTTCTTTGGCACCGCGAACAATCGTGCTTTAGGATTTCACAATGATAGATATCATTGTGTTAGGGGAAAAAAAATAAAAATCTCTGAAATGTTTCACTGTGGTTTTCCCCTAGTTTGGCTCCTTTGCTGTTGACAATCCGTGTTGAGGAGAAGCAAACCTCAGGAAATTCCTTACACTCTGTCAGAACTATGTTGGGCTGACTGACTGCTTTAAATGCAGAAAACATTAGTTTACTGGGTGGAAATCACCTATTAATAGGCAATATTTCATTTCTTGTTTATATGTGTGTATGTGTACATTTTCTTGAAAGCTAAATGACTAAACCATTTCAAACATTCACTTCACTGTGAAAATGTTTTGTGCTTGACACTTTATTGTATGAATAAAGTAATAAAATATACTAACATGAATATGGTCACTATTTATTTTACATTGATTAATATACTCCACACAAAATGGTGGTTGATATACAATACATATCATGAATTTGAATTATCATATTTCCGCTGAAATACGTTACATTGAATGCGTCATACGTATTTTCTTCTGACCTCGCGATACGTCAACGTGATCATGAAAAATACGTCAGAATGACGCATGTTAATGCATTGTGGGAAATGTAGTTTAATTCCGCTAGGAGTTTCTGTAAGTCACTTTCCGAACACTACATTACCCAGGACGCCTTATGGCGCCATACGTCACTTGCCACAACGGCTCTATCTCCATCATGGCGTCGCTGGGAAGGAGGCGCGGTGTCCCAGTAAGCAGGGAGAGGTCAGTTACTTTACATCTTTCATGTTCTACCAAAATGTTTCGCTCATATTGAAACGTTTGTCTGTGCCACCTAACGTCAGACAAATAACGTGTTTATCTTTCCAATATGCAACGAGAACCTCACGAAGAATTTTATCTAATGCTTAGCTAACATTAGCATGCTAACTTGCTAACGTGTCTGCTAGCCACTGTTAACAAGGAAACCATCTAGTGGCTCATGTGATGTTTTGGTTATTTCATATCAGCCGATCAGAGACTGGGAAAGTTGTCATGAATTTTGCGTTTGCGGGGAGTTGCGCAATAGACTTTGTTTGGTGTGTTTTGCCTCGAATATGTTACGTTTTTCCACTGATGACATGGATCCTTCTTCCTAACTTAGCTGGCCAATCACCATAAGTTTCTTCCATGCTAGAAGCCAGTTAGCCTCGCATGAGTACACTGTGTCCTGTGTGTTACAACAAGCTACCTGTTGCCTATTTTATCGTAACAACCTTGAGCATTCTAGTGTCGTTTAAATTGATTTAGAAATACTTCCATGTTGACCATGTAGTGTTTATCTGCGCAGAAGTACTGCCATGAATAATGAGGCAAATGTAAATATTTATTTGCAGCAATCATGTCTCTGGTATTCAGTGCTGTCTTGACTTGCAAACTTATTTCATACCGTGACCACGATTCTAACTTCAAACATTTGTCTCTCCAATCACCTTTCTCAATTTAAACGAATGGAAATGCCTTTAATCTATTCCAGTGGCCCAGAAAGCCAATAAAAGTGTTGCTCGTTTTTGAGTAAGAAAAAATGGCACTGTATTGTCCTTTGAATAGCATTCTGTAAATACATAATTTAAAGGAATTAAAGCATGAAACATTTTGAACATGATAATTCAGATGGCATTGTGCTGCTCATTTTGATGTATGTGCCTCGGCCACCAGAGGGCAATATAATGTGACTTGCAACCTACGTAGATTTGATGATGAAACGCAGAAAATGAATGCTTCATTAACTCCCTATTGTAAAATCGCGACATGATTTCTTAATCTATTGTGCTTTTTTGATGTATGATAGTTTAGACTTTTTTTTTTCTCCCACTAAAGTATGAGAATTGTACTCGTTATGAATCCATACCAGGTGACTCAGTGAAACCAAATCATCCCAAAATCAATATTTATATAGCGATATTTATATTCCACAATTCAAGCTTCTACTAAGAACTCAAGACAATACAAGTGTCCTAATATAGGCTTGGCAACACTGGGACAAGCTGGGGCAGTGTGAAGCCAGACATTCCAGTGTATATATACATCGAGTGGTGTTTAATTCTTCGGTCGTCATTGTCACCCTTTCTGCAGGGGAGTGATGGCGGCGACCGACTGCTACATAGTTCACGAGATCTACAACGGGGAGAACGCGCAGGACCAGTTTGAGTATGAGTTGGAGCAAGCACTAGAGGCCCAGTATAAATACATTGTTATCGAACCCACGCGCATCGGCGACGAGACGGCCCGGTGGATTACGGTGGGCAACTGCCTGCACAAGACGGCCGTGTTGTCGGGGGCCGCTTGCCTCCTGACGCCGCTTTCACTGCCTCCAGAATACACGCGTTACGTGGCGTTGCCTGCCGGCGCCCTCAGCGTGGCCTGCGCCGCCCTCTACGGGATTTCATGGCAGTTTGACCCCTGCTGCAAGTACCAGGTGGAATATGACAGCCAAAAACTGTCGCGGCTACCCCTGCACACACTCACCTCCTCCACGCCCGTGGTCTTGGTGCGCAGGGATGACATCCACAGAAAGAGACTCCATAACACGATAGCAATGGCCGCGCTGGCGTATTGCGTCAAGAAGATCTACGAACTCTATGCTGTATGAGTGCACTCTGAAGACCATTTAAGAACCGACAGGAAAATGAGATAAAACTACAAAAAAGAAGAATAACAGCAAACCTATCCACAGTCTGGTGTGTGAAAAGTGGAAGGTCACAATGGGGCCCACAACACTTGTGGTGGCTGCTTTGAACTTTGATCAGAGGGATATAGTTAAAACTAGAAGGAAGTTTTTTTTTTTTTTCTTCTTCTCGCATTTGTTTTCTTATAGTGACAACCACAGCACACTTGTTCTCTGTATTACCTTTGCGCCTCCTTCCCTGCATTCTGACACTTGACCTTCGTGTAAAGGCTGAAGCTGCGTGGTTGAGATGGACACGTGTGATTTGAGCTTGACCTTTTCCCTCGTAGTTTTACTGTACTCCCTTACTTGCTGATCAGTACTTCACCTTTCATTAAACATTAGGCTATTTGAAAAGCGTGCTTCTCTCTATCTGACTTTTTTCCCAAGCAAACAGATAATAGTCCAGCGATGTTTTGCAGTATTGTCCAACACAGAATAGCGTGACAAGTCAACCTACCAATTTCCGTGTCTTGTGTCAGATGCCGGAATCTGCTGTATAGAGATAAACTTAATCCATGCTAAAATATGTTTCCCATTTCCAGATGTACAATTTTGATCAAATCCTACTTTTGACCTTGCACTCGCACACCAAATTCAAGTCAAAACAAATCAGCTTTGCCTGATTTTTGGATTCTCATAAAAATGTTTTGGTGATGTTTTCGTCAAAATGACACAAGACCTAAAAAAATATATATATCTGACGAAAACAGCAGCTGATTTAATGGAAAATGTAAACACCTAACATTTAAATTGTGCTTTAAGCAATCGTTTTGGACTTTTTCTTTTGTTTTTAGTTATCTAATAAAGGTGCAATTTCAAAGAGCAGGACCTACTCGACTGAAAATAAATTATGTTCACCTTTCAATCGCAATTGTATTTGAAAATAATGCAAACTCTTGGAGCAGTGTAATACTCTTTGAATGTGTAATTCGTTTTTTCAAGCACATCTTTCAGAACCAATAAAATATAAAACAAGAAAAGTCAACGTTTTTTAATCGTGCGTACATGTAAAACGAAATAACACTTCAATTCCCATGAGCCTTTGCGAGAAACAACCCGGAAGTAAATTGCGTGGGTGTGTTATCAAGGAAGTGATTGTGTGTTTGTGAACAGTACGAGTCTGAACTCAAGAAAAGCTTTGCAAAACGAGGTGAGTACTGCATTATTAATCTTTTCTCTATAACGGAGCGATTTTGCAGGTTTTGCAATTTTATGTCCGGGTTGAACGTTTTCTGTCATAGCGATACTATGGCACGGTAGTCAGGTTCGTCATACGACGATACTAAAAGTTACGACGGAATAGAGTGGACTGAGGTACAATATGGCAAATGTATGCAATTTAATGGCACTGTCTGCCCTCTAGTGGACATCACATAGAACCAATTCAGTAAATTGGAGAATTTCCTTCAGCACTATTCATTGACGTCTACGCAACTAGCATCATCAGACAGGCTTTTTAAAAGACAATTCAAGTATTTTTTTTTTTTAATAAGAGACACCATGCTTAAAATAGTAAAGAAGAGTCACGATTGCACAAACACTAAGTTGTTAATTTACATCATAAGGAATAAATAAGGTGCCAAGTGTATTTTTGGACTCTTTGTATAGTTGATTTTTGGTTATTGAAACGAGGCCATATTTGTGTGTGACAATTTTACAGCCATTCAGCAATTGACTTGCACTAATATAAACAATGATTTTTCTATGTGTAGGTGATGGAGCGAGTCACCGGAGGAGCGCTACCGGCATTGCTCCTCGCAAGTGCGGGAGTTTTACTTCTCTATCGTCTACTTGGCCGACTACGAGGTGGAGCTTCTCTCCAGGATGCAGTGGTGGTCATCACGGGCGCCAGCTCCGGATTGGGAAAAGGTCAGCTGAGCTTTCTGGTTATATCTTCTCAACTTCAGCTGACATAATCAATTTATATTTGTTTGCTGAATGTGTTTTTCGCCCTCTTGTAGAATGTGCACGTGTGTTCCACAGTGCAGGGGCTCGATTGATACTGTGCGGCCGAGATGCAAGTCGACTGCAGCAGGTGGTTGAGGAGCTGATCGCAAATGCAAAGGATGGAAAGCAGCAGGTATTCAAACACACTCATTCGGGACATCTGCAATTCAATTTACTTGTGCATCAAACAGCTACATTCAATTAAAAACTTGTCACAGCTCGTGGATTAACTTTCTGTGTTCAACGTGCAGACGTACGTTCCCAGCACCGTTATCTTCGACCTGAGCGACACACACTCGATGGACAGAGCGGCACAGGACATCTTGAAGTGCTACGGACGAGTGGACGTCCTCATTAATAATGCCGGAATTAGTTACCGTGGCAACATACTGGACACTCACCTATCGGTCCAGAGGGATGTTATGGAAACAAATTACTTCGGGCCAGTGGCTCTTACGCAAGGTCAGTGAGGAGGAGGAGGAAGTTAGCTCGGTGGGCTTGTGGTTGGTTAGCACGTCTGCTGTTCCATTTATTTGTTAAGCTGGACAAAGTTGCCACAAGTTAAACTTTTTTCTCCTTTCATCAGCTCTTCTGCCTTCCATGGTTCGCCAGCGCAGTGGCCATATTGTTGTCATAAGCAGCGTTCAGGGCAAGATTGCTATCCCATACCGATCAGCCTGTAAGTATTTTTTATTCTATTTATTTTCAATGTTTTTTTCCCTATTTCGAATCAAACTAAAACAATGTTTTTCTTTGTATCTTATGTATTTAGATGCAGCATCCAAACACGCCACCCAGGCCTACTTTGATTGTTTACGGGCTGAGGTGGAACGTTACGGGATTCCAGTGACTGTCATTAGTCCGGGATACATCAGGACAAACCTCTCCGTCAATGCTGTCACGGGAGACGGCTCAAAGTATGGTGGTAAGGTTTCTTAATTTGGCATTTCTAAATATGTAATTGGATCTAGAGGAAAAAAAAAAAAGTATCGTTATCAGGGGCCATATTTTAGTAGTCTTGACAAGTTCTTGTTGCTATTTTTTAGTTGTGGACACGACCACGGCGACAGGTCGGGATCCAGGAGATGTAGCTCAGGCAGTTGTCAAAGCTGTGCAACACAAGAGCAAAGATGTTGTTTTGGCAGGACCTTTGCCCACAGTGGCCATTTATCTCCGCACGTTGTGGCCCGCCCTCTTCTTTAAACTCATGTCCTCTCGTGCTCGTAAGGAGCACAAAGCCAAAAATACTTGAACCGTTAAAGGACAAATATGGTGTTGCTTGTCTAAGAAATACGCCAGGAAACCGGTGAGTAAATAAAATTTTTTGTTTGTATAGTCTTTCCTCATTCACGTTTATTTCTGAACTCTACATTATGGGCACTGAAAACAATGATACATTTCTGAGCTATTTCTATTTTGTCACAAAACCTCTTTATTTATTTTGTACTAAAATGAGCAATTGTTGACTATTTTCCTTTACTTATTTCAGAGCTTATTTTAAACCATAGTTATGTATTAATTTATGTGTGTATGTAATAAATTTATAGTGATTCTACATCTGCATTTGTGCACCTAAATATTTTGGAGCTTAGTTTTTGCAGACAAAAAAAAAAAACCCATCAACTTCAGACATGAACCTAAGAAAAATAAAATGTATTATTCACATTTCCAACTTGAATGTTGCAATTTATAAATAAAAATGACCTCACTTTGCTGTGGTAAGAAAAGACACAAATACAAAAGAAAGCTTTTTTTATAGCGAACTTTTAAGCACAGAATAAAAACACCTTTAACCAATGAAAATTTTTAACAGGTTGTTCCATTCTTAAACGTAGTCTTAAGTTAAAGAGAACCACTTTTTTAGAAATGTTAACAATAAATATTCCAAATAACAATTTACATTATGTTACAAAAGCGCAGCGAATACTGGAATCACCATTTGTACAAAGAAGTCCTTCAACAAAACATATCAGAATTTTCTTTAACAAAAAAAAAAATCTCACTTTTAAATGTTAATGATAGCATAGTGCTTTCTCCTTTTCCTATTCCCCCACATTCCTGCAAACAGGATATTTCAAATCCAATCAAGTGAAATTCACACAATGGTTTGCTAAACCACTCGTTGCAATGACGACGGACTTTTGAGATGTATTTGCAGGAAATGACTGAGCACCAAAAAGGGGGGGGGGGGGGGGGGGGGGGGGGAGTGTCGGATGGGTCCATTTCATAAAATCAACATACAAAGAGCAGCCTGAGATAAAAACTGCGGTCGCTCTTTATAGTGACTTTGGCACAAGTGTTCAGTTCAACACAACCAGTCCAATGTTATTTAATGAAAGGTAAATATATTGATTACACTCATCTCTGTCAAGTTAATTGGAGTGCTAATTTAAAAAACGAAAATACGTCTATAGAGTAAAATGATTGTGTATTGGTTAAATTAAAATGTGAAGCTATAAAATGTACAGCTCTTCTTTCAACCTGTTAATGCAGCCAGAAATATTTTTTCATCAGATACAATTAGGTCATCAAGCAGCCGGATATTTACAATGATTTAAAATATCATTTCAGCACCAAATTGAAATGAAGTTAAACTTTCTACTGACCAAAGCTGCCATATTGCATACTGCCTTTAATTAATAAAAAAAATAAAAACGGAATTCATGCTGCAAATATTCACTCAACTGATCAAACGGAATGGATGGAGAAGAAATAAATGTGAAGTAAAAGGCAACTTCAACGGTAGCATGACTGGGATTCTAGTGTTGAATCTTTTTTTTTTTTTTATGAGCAGTATAACTAGGCATTTTGGCAGATATGCACATTTTAGGGGACAAACATAAAAAAGCAGGAAAAGACAAAAAACGGATCAGTGACATTTTTGTTCCGATATGGCAAAGTAATTTCCTGTACATGAGGTTGTGTTTTGTTAACGTTAGTCTTTTAAAGGGACTTTTTTCATCTCATTGCAAAAAAAAGTTCAGTGAAGCCAACGTGTCTTTGAACAATGTGGCTCTCACAACATGAATTATTGCACTTTAACAAACAAGGGCAGGGATGGCTTTCGGTTTGTGGTCTATCGCCGCACTTGTCTTTGATAGCAGGTAGACTGCGCTCACTTGTTTTGTCCAGATGGTGTCGGCGAAGCTTGCCCCGCCTCCCCCCCCTCAGGGTGGTGGAATCGAAGGCTCGGCCACGGCGAGTTCCTGAGCCAGGTCGTTGAAGCGTGCGATGTAGTCCACGCTGCTCTCGCTCATCATGCAGGCAAGCTGAGAGTCCATCTGCGGGCGCATAACATTTTAATATAACCTCAAGAGATGTTTAAAAAAAAAAAAAGTTGGAAAACATACCTCTGCCACATCAGGGAGTCCACGTGACTGAAAGGAATCATGGGAGTTGCAGTCAAGCAGGCTCGGACCCAGCAAAGCTGTGCCACTGGAGGGGCCGGTGGGGGTGAGGGTGCTCCGCCTGCCCTTATCAGAAGACACCATGCTAGCTGGAAGGACATGACAACATTACAAGAGGATGTCATCCCATTTGTCTTGCACTAATATCCAAACCCATCGTTTGAGAAGAACTACTTTAGAAGATCGACAAACTCACAGAGGAGGCATCCCAGAGTGGAGTCTGAGGAGTCACTGGGATACCACTGCGGGTCGTGACTGGGCGAGGGAATCCATCCTCGGGACGGGCTGACGGAGGGAGACGAAGTCAGCAGTTTGGAGCCGTCGCCGCTACTCAGTTTAGCTGAGGAGAGCGCCGCCTCCTCACCTGTATCATGACAACCATCAAATCATTTATGCAATGCTTCAATTATTACTATTTAAAAGTAATTCTCATTAACGCACCGTAGTTGGCAGAATTGATGGCCAGCTCAATGATGGAGTCACTGATGTGTGTTTGATTCTCTCCTGGGGTCATAGCTTCCTCAGGTGGGCCCGGTAGAGAGATGTCCAGTAATGAGGCGACGCTGGGCGGGGAAAGGAGCGAGTCTCCACCCCCTGTTACTCCGGGAGATGGCGGCGGTAGACCATTCTGTCCAAGAAACACCATTATTATTTGCAGTGACATCATTTCTAATATTTTTAATCAGTGAAATGTCCAATTAGGATCCAGTCATGTCAATCTAATCTGCCAAGGTGTATCTTTCTGACCTCAGAGATATTGTGCTGGAGGAGCTGAGGGTCCGGTTCAGCGTCAACAATCGGAGCAGGGGCCCCCAGCGCAGGAGAATCTGGTTCCCGACGAGGACTTCCTGGAATGATGCCTGCAGATTTTGCCGCGAGGTCAATTGCACCTGAGGAAAAAAAATAGGTAATGTGAAAATGGGTAAGTCTTTTCTTTCTATGTGCCGGAATTACTATATTGTGTTTACGCAAACCTGACAACCATTGGACATAGTTAAAAACCGCAAATGACATACTGGAGAGTTGGCTGGCTACTGCAGCTGAAGAAGCAGCTTTGGACGGTAGAGGGAGGGAGCCAGGGGCAAGCCGGGTTTGAATTGGCCGGAAAGATCCAGTTCCTGAGGTGGAAAAACAGGAAGTGAGCGGGACAAACAATAGTTGGACACTTGTGACCCAGTTTGATAACTCCACAGCGAGAGTCATTTCCAACCTGTGGCAGAAGAGTTGGAGAGGATGGAGAGGGAGCAAACGTGCTGCGACGTGTCCCCTGTAGTTCGCGGTAGGAGAGTTCGCTATGGACGAGAACCGAGCGGCTCAGTTGGTTGTCGGACGTGGTGCGTTCAAATCGAGAACTCACCTGAACGACGAGCGGCTTCCGGAGTTTGTTTCGAGGTTTTCTTGGACGTGAGAGGAAAAGATCTGACTGCATCTGTGAATAGGAGAGATTTACAATCAATAGGACTGTGTAGCAACGCTGGCTTGGAATGCACACGTCTTACGCTGATGGAGTCGAGCTGCTGCCTCAGAGCCAGCTCAGCCTCTTTGTTGGGGGAGAACATTCGATTGTGGCGGGAACTGTTCGGGGGGAGGGTGGTGGGTACTGCAAACACGTTGCCCTCGGCGTCACTGCCCGCTGCCCCCGATGAGCCCAGCAGAGAGCGGGGAAGGTTGCGTGCACCTGAGGAGGACGCCATTTTATGTCATGCGGTATTTGACATGAAGAACGGCAATACGGTAGAAAAGGGAGTGACTACAAATCCAACCCATTGAATATTTGATCTACTGATACCTGAGCCTCCAACGTTTGGCAGGTGCAACTTGGCCCCTCGGACAGAGGCGGGCTGCCGGCCAAAACTTGGGCTACGGACCCCAGCAATGGGGCCTTTTCCCGGGGGTGTGAGGGCCTGGTTTTGATCCTCCTGAGGAGTCTTGAGGGGTGACGTGGCTGTGGAACAAAGCTCCGGAGCCTGGAGGTGAATGATGGCGAGAAGCATCAGACATGCTGCAAGTTTTGCCGCCAATGCGTAAAGAACCGCCAAATGCCTACCAAAGGTTTTGGGTTGACCTCTGTGGTGACCAGTCTTAGCAGACAGCGTAGCACTCGTTGTTTCCCGTGCTGCGCCGACGCTTGCCCTTTTTCGTGAAGGTCCGAGCTGGCCTGCCACTCGTACTCCAGCTGCAGCTTGCCGGGCTTCCCGAACATTAAGTACAACTCTGCCAGCGTGACGTTCTCGGCGTCTCGGATGTTCCAGCCTTCCCCTCGGATCTGCTCGACGGTTCGCTCTTTGGTTGCGGGGGGCGAGCTCTGCGGCGCTCCTTCCTCTGGGTTGACCACGGAGAGCTTGGCTGGAGCGGTCTGGATGGAGTCCGAGGAGGAGTTTGCGCTCAGCTCCTCCTTGCACGGTTCTTGTGAGTTCTCTGCGGCACCACATGATGCATCTGTCGTTTTGGTCCCTGCTAGGCCTCCACAGGACTCCACGCTAGCAGTGCAGGTTTTGCTCCCTTCAACAAGTCCTCCCTCACTTGCCTCCTCTCTAAGAATTACCACTTGCTGAGGAAGTGCAGATGGAGATGGCCTTTTCTCCTCTACCTTGGCAGAAGCATCAGGTGACAGCTCAAGACTGGGGGGCTCTGTTTGACCAGTGTCACTCAGCGGGGGCACCGAAGCGGTTGACGCCGTGCTTCCTCGCCCAGATTTGTTGTTTGTCCGTGAAGTTGGAGCTGTGTGAATACCCAAAATCTGGGCGGCGGGTAGCTCTTTGGCATTGGGCCGGGCTTTGCCACTTTCTTGCCAGTGTACGGTGCACGAGGCCTTGGAGTGTACCACACGAGCCACGCCGGGTAGCGTGGTGAGGGAGCTGCTCTCGGCCGGGAAAAGGAAGAGCTCCTCGGGCGGGGCTTTGGTTGGAGAAGTGGCGTTGGACACCTCTAAAGCTTCCCTTTCCATCAGACTTTTTATCTAAAAGAGCAGAGTCAAGGAAATTGACGAGACTTGTGAAATTTTTAGCAGATTCCTAAAACAAGATCTGGTATCGTATTGACGGATACAATTCTCTGGTCGTGATAGGCCCACTTCTGCTTCAGGTACTCGATGAGGCTGGAAACCTTTCGGTGAAGTTCCACCACCATCCTGGTACGCATAAAAACACAGTTATTGATTTATGGCCAGATGCTTTATTTGCTTCATGGGAATTTATAGAAAATCCAAATAACATGAACGTTACTGACCTGAGGCGAGGGTTGTGCGCAAGACTCTGAACGCGGGCCCAGGAATAGTTGCTGCGTGGCTGAAGCTCCACCGCCACCTTCAGGGGTAACCGCACCGGCTTCTGGTCCTCCTCGTCACTTACTCCTGCAGGGTGTGACAAAAAATTGTGAATATCATTGATAATGTGACAATTCATATTCATCGGTGCAATCACCTACAACGTCTCCCTTGTACAGCCTCTTTCTCCTGTGGTGTTACTATGGCAACACCAACAGCCCCCTCATTGCTATTGTTATTGCTAAAAACCCGCCAATCAAACTCCGGCGCCTCATGATTGACACACTTTTCAGCAGCTTTGTTTGTTTACAAAGCATTTTGCCTATTGCAGCTGTGTGTTTGTGTGTGCGTGCTCACCGTCCGGGTCGCAAAGTTTCTTCAGCGCACGACACATGGGTGCTTTAATTCGCAAGTTCCTCCCTTTGGAGCGCACAGTGGTGGCCCTGTTCAAACAGATGGAATAGTGAGAATTGATCGGAGCTATTTTACATTGATGACGCAACTCACCCTTGTTGGATGAGTTCATTCAGCTTTGCCACATTCTTGTCATCCATGACTGTATGAGACAAAATGCAAAGTCAAGCAATTGTTTGTTCCTGCAGAGCAGCTTTCCCCAAAAGACCAAAAGGTGTGTTTGCAAAGAGGAGGGGGGGTTGGGGTGGAGCAGGTTGTTTGCATGCCGTGTTTAATTGCATCCCTCGTGACCCCACAGGCTCAAAACATGTTTTAGGGAAAGTGTGTAGAACTTTTACTTACGCCCTCCAACTTTTTTGCGGAGCTCAGCATAGCAGATGAGACCGTACAGCTCCTGAGAAGATTTTTTCAGCACTCGAGTATACACTGAGGAGGAGAGGAAACGAGAGTCAGATGAGACGTACGACATGCAAAAAAAAAAATTGAGACAGTAATCATGGAGGACGTGCAGTGAGGCACGAGTGTCACGGCCGAAACACTTTCCTAAGCAGCAGGTGGCGCTGTAATCCCATACATTTAAGACAATTCGAAGCATCAACTAACTCTGGGATAATATTCGCCCTTTTTTTTAGACAAGACAAGAAAACGTACCGTTAGCAAAGTCAATGTGCTTGGAGATCTTGTGCCATGTGCGGTAGTAGAAATGGCGGACCTGCTCCTTGTTTTTCACCATATTCGCCGGCTTGCCTCTCTTCTTGTACTTCATGGCGATGTTATTCTGGATGGCCTCGAAATCCTTGCCATGCTGTAGAACGTTAACGATATATAGATGAGAAGGCCCCGTTTAACATAAAACAACAGTTCCGCCTCCTACCTCATAAAGCCCTTCGAAAAAACTGTTTTTATCCTCCGCGCTCCAAGACTCCCACTGCCGACGAGCTCGCTTTTGGTTACCAGCTTGCTCCTCCTTCTCGGTGGATCCTTGGCCCTTTGTGGTCTTGGAGACTCCCCCAGAAGATCCAGCCGCAGGTCCAGATTGTCCCAAAGCACCCTGGGAAGATGAGCCATTCTCTGCACCTGGAATACACAGGTCAGTTACACATCACCCAAGCTTCTAACAAAATGGTGTATTTGTGTGAGGTTGTCAAAGCACGGAACCTGCAGAGATTTTCAAGCTGGCGTTTAGTTTTGGCAGAGAACCAAGAAAAGTAAACCACTTTCCTTGGCCAATTCTCTGGCACGCAGATCCAAAATCAACTCCGGGTGGGCTCTGATGGCCAAACGTAAAAGCACAATTGTGCCAGAAGGTATCAAAACAAACGGAGAGGGAGTTGTTAGTTTGTTGCGCATCTCAGAGACACTAACCTTGATGCGCCTCTCTCTCTCTCTCTCAAAATAGATGAGCTCAAAAATAGCATCAATGTACATAGCTTGGTCAATTAATGATATTTGTGAAATCCTGCAAAATAATTTATTTTTGCCAACAACTTAAGATATAAGACAATTTATGATGAAGCTTTGGCTACTTCACTGTCAATACAAATCCATTATTATTGTGAAAAGGCAAATTTACACTAACTAGCTATACAAAGAAAACAAAGCTTTGCTTCAATTGGCACTGTCGGAGAGGCTTTTAACTTATATTGTTATTTATGGGAGAGTTTTTTCCCTAATATTTCTGTTGCCTTATTTAGTGACATGATAGGAAACTCAAATCTTAGTTTGAGGGATTTCTACAAGACTGCAAACATAACACCAAAAATAGTTAGATTGACAATCAAAACTGCATTTTCATCGCAAAGACATTTTTTATTGGCTCTTTCACTTGAGCTGCGGGTCAGAATTTTGCAGTTGCACTGTGTATATTTTGTTTTTAGCGATACTGAAGGGATAGGGTCGAAAGACAAAAAACCCGCATAGCCACGATAACAGATAGGCTCACATCTCTTTGGATAAAGTATATAAGCAGACAAGTATATTCACGTAATCAACCAATAAAGACGACATAACTAGACATTCTTTGATAATACGATAATAACAGAAGTTGCTACAACTTCATGATTCAATATGTATTTCTGTGCACTGCATAATAAATGTCTTTTGATATATTGCCCAAATAGCTGAATGACCTTTAGAGAACTGTGTGATGCATGCCTGATGTTTTCTCTAAATCATGGACACGGCCACAGTCGTCGTGACCGTTCAGTATTTGATTATATCTTGTGTTTTATAACTTGTGTTTTGACTAAACGCCATATGTTGCCTAATGCGAGACGCCATCTTTTTGATTACTACTGAACGTTCTGCACAGAGGGAAATATCTTGGCCTAACAAAGAAAAGATACGGTTGGAAACATGATTAAACTAAGAATATAATGACGTAAACCAAGACATGAAGTATCAAAAGCACAAACTTTACATAGCCAGGTAAGAGCAATAGATTAATGATGTCACAACCAAAAGCTAACATAAATTCGCACAAGACGACACAATTGGAAGAATGCGGTACGATAGTGTATGTCCGAGATTGGAGGAGAATGTGCACAGGAAGGCCACGTGGAGATAAAACCAGCTGGTGCCAGAAAGAGCCACCCGAGAACTCGGCCAAAGATGATCGCCAAGGCCGAGAGACGGGATGGAAGACAACAGCCCCCACCCGAGAATTCGGCCAAAGATGATCGCCAAGGCCGAGAGACGGGATGGAAGACAACAGCCCCCACCCGAGAATTCGGCCAAAGATGATCGCCAAGGCCGAGAGACGGGATGGAAGACAACAGCCTCCTCCACACACACACACACCAACGGCCCCCACCTACACACCGAATCGCCCATAACCAGCACCACTCCCATGGAAACAGACTCTCCTTCGAACTTGCCCCACCCCGAAGACTCATCGCCCATCAATCCCAGCCCACAATGTGCTACTGAATATAAAACTGATCTAACAACCTTGGACTTTGCCTTTTCTGAATGGAGACTTTCCGCTCTTGAAGGGCCCAGCGCTGTATTGTACTTTCCTGAAAACAGAGCTTTTTGAACAAGAATTGTGATTGAACTCAACCAACCTGTGTAAGTCTAATTTCTGCTTCAGTGTCTTTGCATTTTCCTAAGTCTGAAGAAATCAAACGAGCACGCAGTGAGTAAATTGAATAACAGGTGATTGGCAAAGGCTTTTGCCGTGAGGCGCAGATAACGCGCTCCCTAAATTGTGGGCAAAATCCAACAAATGGTGACCCTGACGTGATTTCTTCAGAAGGAAGAGTGCAGGCTCCAGGAAAGGATTATTCCTCGTCCGCTCTTGCTCAGCAACATTGCAGCCCGATTGGCACAAACGGTAAGAGGACATTTTTTCTCTCTCCCAGTTCAAGCAATGTTGTGGAGTAAAGGCGGAATGCAGGGAATGATAATTTCAGCTGTGTGTTCAGGAAAGATTGTTGCTTAGTTGTGTGTTGTTAGATATTTAGGCTTGTGTGGAACTTGGTAAAAGTGATTTTTGGGAAAAAGAAAGAAAGAGAAAGGTGGTGAGGACTTCGTCTGATCAACGAAGGGCGCTCACACCGTAGAGAACTTGTGGGGTGCCAGTGACTAGCATATGGGCACCCGGAGTGGCCTCAATAGGAGACGCTCGGGGACTTGTACTGTCGCCTGAGGTCAAGGTCGATTGATTCGGCCAGGCCACCACACGGGTCGGGGACTCGTAAAAAAAAAAAAAAAAAAAAAAAAAAAAAAGGGTGAAGGCGTCGCTGATATAGCAGGACGGATGCCTAGCGACTCCAATAGTGTGACCTTAGAACATTATAGGGCTGTCTAAGGCAAGGGACATCTGGGATGTCCGAGTCGCGGTAAAATATATTATTGTGATTGTGTGAGAATGGTAATGTATAATAGGTCCTATTGTTTATATTGTGGCAGCAGCGGGGTTAAGAGTGTATCTCTGTGAAGATTCTGTGCAAAACTGCGCGGGTGCTGAATCGGTGGCTTCTGAGCGAACGAGTGAAAGAGACGAGGGGTGAGTGCGGGGTTCATACTGTATTTCTTGTTTCCTACTATCCCTTTTCTTCCGCTACCTGTATTTATTTGTTCTGGCTGTGTTTTGTCAAAAGAACGGGGTGATAACAGTTGGTGGAGCACATTGTGATGCTTGTGAAACTGGCAGTGTCAAATTTTTGCTGAGACAACGGGGAGGAGAAAGACTGAGACTGAGACTGACATAAAGTAACAGACTATTGCGATAGAAGACGGGCCCAACCGGGACAATTAAACGGACGTTTAGAGGAGTCAGAAAAGACAACTTATAAAAGAATCAGCATGGAATTTAAGTGGAAGGAAGAGATTCTAAAAGTGGAGGTGGAGAAATTTGGAAAAGCTAATATCACGGTGCGACAACAATTGGATCTTGTGTGGCCCTGTTTGGGAGAATTGGCTGGAAATAAGGCTAAAGAAAAGACAAAATTATTAAGAAAAGTTCGTGAGCAAATAGATCAAGGGCAAAAATGTGGTTTTTTCCCGCGAGATTCGGAACATGTTGACGTACTCAAGGCAGTGGCAATAATTATGGCTGGATTTGAGGAATTGGCACGCGAATTGGAGGAAATGCAAAACGATAAAAGAAATATGTTCAAAAAACGTATCTGTGAAGCACGTCGCCGCAAAGTGGCAAAAATGATGACTGTCCTATTTCAATTGGCGGCGGCATTAAAATTAGCACGGAGCGACAATGTCGCAGTAGTGACAGGATCTGGAGAGAGGCCAGATAAGGGGGAAATAGCTCGGGCTCCCCCTCCACGGCCGGTAGATCCACCGACGTCATCCGCTATGCAAATTGCCAAATCAGCAGCTATGGGGGAAGAGAGAGCAGAGATCCAGGCCCCGATTGCTGAAATTGTTCGGGGAACAGTACAATATGAGGTAACTGACCGCCCGCCCAGGGGTAAAGCGAGAGGGGGGGCTTCCGCTAATTATGTGCCGAGATTATCTTCTTCTACAGGCGCGGAGCCCGACGAGCGGGGGGAGTTGGACCCGGAAGCTGAATTGGTGAGGTGCTGGAGTATTAGGGAAGACCGCTGCAAGCCACGAGCGTATGTTGCTAAAAATAACCACGCACAGGGTTGTGGAGTATACTGGAAAAAGGAACTTTATGATACAGTAGCCCAGGGGGTACGACAAACGGTACATGATGTACTCTCTTCTGAGTTTGAAGATGAGATAGAGACAGAGGATCCACAGGCACGGGCCCTGGGTAAGCAGCAGGAGGAGGAGAAAGAAGGCCCCTCTCTGGGAACTTGGCCAACCTTATCAAACGCAGACAGCGATAAGGGACGAGGCGAAACACACACAACCTCCCATGACAAGGCAGAAACAAACATTGTACAATATCAAACTCGATCAGCCACAAAGCCCCAAATTCAGGCACCATTGTTAACAACACCGCAGGACCCTCAAACCCGCATTTACTCCCCCTTTAGCCTCACAGACCGCGCTTGTCTGACCGACAAGCTGCCCGCTCCTAGTGGAGGCGGTGCAATATTCATGCAGAGATTTACAGACGCAACACAAGGACTGGCATTGGCAATGGGCGATTTAAGGGCCATTTGTGGGACTAAACTAACTTTTCAGGAGCTGAGGAATCTAGAGGAGCTTGCCGGCACTAACAACTTGCGGGACGAGCTCCCGCTTACGGGCGCGATTCTACGCGAGGTCGGTAGCGCCATGCGACGAATGTTTCCTGCCCCTCTGGGGCTTTTGTCGAGCTGTGTTTTTCAGATGGGGAGGAGTGAGACAGGCTTGGCATATTTGTCACGTACCCGACGCGAGTGGACAGAGGCCTCTGGGATGGATCCATCAGCTAGCCTGTTGATGACGCAGCTATATCGGGAAGCGGTTTTGAAAGGCAGCCCTGTAGAAGTGGCTGACCAGCTAAGAGATGATCCGTCACTAACAAACGCTGATCAGGCTGAGTGGAAAACACATTTTTTACACCGTCACTCAAGATTTCAGGAGAAAGAAAAAGCAAATGTGGATAAAGAGGAGGCAATGAGAATAGAACTTTTGCAATTACAGGTGCAGGAAGCGAAACGGGCGAATACTGCCTATAAGAAAGACCGGCAAATGACGCAACAAACATCACTGGCTACTTCAGGACAGGCCTCTTCTTCTGCTCACGCGCAAATACCAGGTGAGGCAATGCCAACACAATGTTTCATGAATAATCCAAATCCCAATTATCAGGGATATAAAAAGGGCCGGGGGCGTGGACAGAGGGGTCGGGGTGGAGGGGGACCGGGTGCTCGGGGCGGTGTGTGTTATTACTGCCGAGGCTGGGGGCACTGGGTGAGGGACTGCCCGTACCTATCAACTACCTACCCGCCTGCGCAAACATCTGGATTTGCCCAGTATCATCCACAAGGGCAAATGGCGCCGCAAGGGAGTTTCCAAATGGCACCGGCACAAAGTCAGTTTTTGCCCCAGCTGCCTGCCCCACCGACTCAACTGGCGTTACCAGCCCCAGCGCCGACACCGACAATACCAGGTGCTCAACTGGCCCTGACGTACCCGGGACAGTACCCTATACAACAATAGGGCTGCCCGAGTGGCCTCAACATGCAGGGTCTGGCAGATCCCTGCATCCCGGTGATGGTGGAAGGACAGACCCTCCAGTTCATGCTGGACACGGGAGCAAGGTACTCTACAATTTGTGAACTTCCTCCACGCCTCGGTGTCACCAACCACACCGTCACTCTCGTCGGCTTCTCGGGACTGCCTGATTCTCTGCCATTAACCGGCCCTGCCATCGTTGAGGTGGGTAAACAAAGACTCGAACATTCTTTTGTGTTTTCATCAAAGTGCCCACTAAATCTCATGGGGAGAGACCTGCTCATCAAATGTGGAGCTTGCATTTGGTGTACAACAAAAGGACTGCAAGTGACTTTTCCTGATGGAACTAAGTATGAGTGTGCACACTGGTCCGGAAAGGCATACACCATGCTCTCCACCTACCCGACGGCTGAACAAGAACAATATGCTGACATTTACTGGGCGGTCCTGAACCCTGAGTCACCGGCTGAGGTTGGGGTACGCGCGCTGTTTCAACTTTGGTCCCCCTGGCTGTTGACCTTGTACCCCTTTGATCAACCAGCGGACCCACTGCATTGTACATTGTACTATGATCGCACATCCAATCTGGTTTATCAAGAGGCTTTTGCCAAACAAATTGAGGGACACCAATGGAAATTGGTGTCTGATTTTGTGTATATAACCATCAAAGGCATTGCCTCGCATGTATCCTTGACGCCTGAACAGGGGGATTGGTATGAGATGAGCGCGTTCGCGGAGCCACACATCACGCTTGCAATTGGGGCACAACATCAGGCAAAGGATTTGGGACCTATGGTAAAACAGTGTGTACAAGTTAAAGATTGGGTCCCAACTTCCTGGCCGTCCGTCGAATATTCTGTGTCTGCGTCAGCCTATCGAATTCCGGCAAACACATTGAATTCTTCGGTTTTGGAACATCAACAAATTTCACGAGATCACGGGTGCGAGAAAACCGATCATCCCAGGGCCGAGTCTATGCTTGTGTCACTACCGGGGGGGCTGTGGTCGCGGGGCCCGACGGATGTTGGGTTTTGCGCGGCAGTCGCCCCGGTGGTGTTTGCCGTCTCCACTCTTTCCCCAGTCTGGCAGAACCAGTACCGCCGGGACCAGGGAGCAGAGCAGGGAATTCGAGAGACTATCGCGGGCCTAAAAGCATCAGGGGTGTTGGAGTACTCTCAGTCATCATGGAACACTCCCATCCTGCCTGTGGAAAAAGCAGCTGGAGGGTATCGTATGGCACACGATCTCAGACGCATTAACGCCATTGTCATTACTCCAACGAGTCCTGTACCAAATCCATTTACGGCCCTCAGTATAATTGATCACACACATGCATTCTTTACCGTGATTGATTTGGCAAACGCATTCTTTTGCCTTCCCCTAGCTGAGGAAGTGCGTGATATCTTCTCATTCACATATGAGGGGGAACAACTCCGCTACACCAGATTACCTCAAGGTTTTTTGCTGTCACCAGGAATCTTTAATCAAGTGTTGAAAGACCTTTTGTCTCCACTCACCTTGCCTAGCGGCGTGGTATTGATTCAGTATGTGGATGACCTGTTGCTGGCGGCACCAACAGACACCACATGTCTGGAAGCCACTGATCTGCTATTGCGACATCTACACAAGTGTGGTTTCAAGGTTTCTAGGGAGAAATTACAATGTTGCCGGGCGACAGTATCCTTTTTGGGACGAATGTTGTCACGGACAGGGACCGCCATCTCACCGACACACCGTGAATCAATTTTATCACACCCCAGACCACAAACTGTGCGAGACATCCTGTCATTTTTGGGACTAGCAGGGTATAGTCGTAATTATGTGGCAGACTATGGAGAACTGACAGCACCCTTGCGAGCCCTGATTGCGGCGAAGGGGATGCGCAACCGAACTGCAGTTTTAGATTGGGAC
The DNA here is from genome assembly GCF_059516105.1 of Syngnathus floridae. Lineage (NCBI taxonomy): Eukaryota > Metazoa > Chordata > Actinopteri > Syngnathiformes > Syngnathidae > Syngnathus > Syngnathus floridae. Next base: position 9,301,253 of record NC_142429.1, on the reverse strand, counting down.
ACCCAGTCCGAGAGCGCGTTCATCTCGCTCAAACAGGCGCTGGCTACAGCAGCAGAGCTACACCGACCAGACTACACAAAGCCTTTCTATTTGGATGTGTCTGAAAAGACCGCCACAATTGGCGGCGTTCTTTTTCAGAAGGGGGGAGGGGACAGACAAGTCTTGATGTACACAAGTGTACAGCTCGACCAGACAGAAAAAAGACACCCACCATGCACCAGATACGTGGCAGGACTGGCAAAAATCTTGCAGAAAACTGCACACATTGTGATGCTTCACCCACTTACAGTACTCACAACACATAGTGTAATGGCGTTCGTAACATCTACAGCATTTACACTATCCCCATTGAGACAAGGCCGGGTAGAGAAGATTGTGAGTGCACCGCATATTACATACACACACAAGGGCATCAACATGGCAGACGCGCTTTTGGAAGGGGAACAGCATCAGTGCGAAAGGAGAGCAGTGGAGCAGTCTAAGATCAGACCAGAGTTACAAGGGGACGCATACCCGGATGCGGAAATGAATTTGTACACTGACGGTTGTTGTTTCAGAGATCCCAACGCAGGAGGCTTACGGACCGCCTATGCGATAGTGGAGCAAAACATGCAGGGTCAGTTGGAAGTCAAAGAAACAGAAAAAATGGAAGGGAAACAATCAGCACAACGGGCAGAGCTCAGAGCCGTGGTAAGAGCGCTAGAACTGGCAGAAGGTAAAAGTGTGAATGTGTATACAGACTCGGCATATGTTTGTGGAGTTGTACATGTGGAATTGATGCAATGGCTTAGAGCAGGGTTTTTGACAGCAACAGGGAAGCCAATTAAACATCAGGAAGAAGTGATGAGGTTGCGGGAGGCCTTGATGAAACCCAGCAAGGTCGCGGTGATCAAATGCAAAGGACATAGTAAGGGCACAACTTGGGTAGAGAAAGGAAATGAGGCCGCGGATCAGGCAGCCAAACAGACAGCAGGGTACCGGCCGGTATACCAAATGATGAGCACCGAGGTAGATCCGGTCGAAATGTTTCCAAAGATAACGGTAGAGACCTTGTTAGAAGACCAAAAACAGGCTTCCCCAGAAGAAAAAACAGCTTGGAAGGCTAATAGAGCGTCCAAGGATGACACTGGCTTGTGGCGGCATCCAGACGGACGTCCTATTCCCTCGGCTCGACGGCTCCGTGTCCTGGTAGAGGAGGCCCATGGGGCAGCACACGTGGGTAAGAAGCAAATAACACGATCACTTTTGCACTGGTGGCACCCACACATGCGAGACACAATTGACAGGGTGGTGGATAATTGTCAGGTGTGTCAATTGCACAATGTTCGGCCAACTATGAAACCTCTCCAAGGGACGTTTCCATTGCCCCGGCAACCGGGTGAGGAAATACAAATTGATTTTACTGATATGCTTGATCGGGTGAGAGGACAGCGATATTTGCTGGTGATTGTGGACACGTTCACACGATGGCCCGAGGCATATCCATGTAAACGCGAGGACGCGGCCTCTGTCATCAAGGCCTTGGTGAACCAGTATATTCCAACTCACGGCTTTCCTCGGCGTATTCGATCAGATAACGGACGGCATTTTAAAAACAAAGATCTTCAAAGGGTAGAAAAAATTCTGGGACTCAAACATGTTTTCGGAACCGTCTATCGCCCACAATCACAAGGGAAGGTCGAAAGGATGAATCAGACCCTAAAAAACCGAATGGCCAAAATAATGGCAGAAACCAAATTGACATGGCTGGATGCGCTGCCGCTAGCATTGTTGTCCATTCGAAGCTCAGTCAGTTCACAGACCAAGTTCACACCGTACGAGCTCTCTAGAGGACAGCAGTTCCCCGGACCAGCAGCAGGAACAGGGACGGAGGAAAAAATGGAGCCCCTCAGGTATAAGCCGTACTTCGAGGCGCTCAACCGTCTTGTTCGATTATTCTCCAAACAGGTCAGCACGACAGAGAAAAGCAGTGAGAACCCGGTGGAGACTCTCACTACATCATGGGTCTACTTGAAAAGTTTGAAGAGAAAGTGGGCCGAGCCAAGATGGACCGGTCCGTACGAAGTAACCGAGAGGACGTCCCACGCCCTCCGCTTGAGGGGAAAAGGGGCAACATGGTTCCACTTGAGCCAGTGCGCCCCAGCCCACTGCGGGGAAGCGGCGCAGGACGACGACTGATGCATTGGATGACACTGTCCTGTACGGTATTAATCATAACACTCATTGTTGTAGTACCGCTCGCAGACATTTTCAAATTCCAAGGCATTTTTGAACCTACGAGAGGAGAGACACAAGTGACATTAAGGTGGCGTCGGGAACAGCCGCCACTCAAACAGGTTGACACGTGCTTGGAACGATTTAGAGGTCTGTCCCTGGACTACACCCTGGGCACCACGCGAACCTATCAGTTTGATGTGTGCCAAGTTTTCGTCTGTCAGACAACTCCGGGACAGAGGGGAGTGTCCAGAAAAGTTGCTAAAATTAGCGATCTGTATTTGTGCCCTTACGATCCTTCTGAGTGCGACACTTGGGGTTCTGTAGTAGCTTATACTGGCTCGTGGGTCCCAACTAATCCGATAAAAAATTTTGAATTGTCAAGGGGGGAATTGACTAAGGCAGAAACAGACACTCAAATTTTACTTACAATAACCACTTTCAATGCTGACCCAAATTACAGACAAATTGAGACATGGAGAGCATGCCGGGGGGATCCGAAGGGCTATTATCTTTTCTTTGGGGCCGATATAGAGGGGACTGATCCCCTGGGGTTGATCAAGATTCGATTAATAACTCCCGGAGCTAGTGCGCCCCCGGCGGACAAATTGTTGCTGCCCACGGCAAAAGTTAAGGTCTTTGATACTGACAGTCTTACGCTTCCGCAGAGATTTCTAGCATCCACAGGGGTAGATGCCATGACTAATGTATGGATGCAAACAGCAACTGATGTGGCTAAACGCACACAGGCTAGTAATTGTATTGTGTGTGCTCCCCCCAGACCATTGTTACGAGTAGTGCCCTCCGCGTTCGGGAGGTCTAGAGGCACGGGCCAGAACCTTGAACCAGCCACAAAACCGGATTGGTACTGTTTAATAGAGTTAATGTCTAAAGATAATGTGAGCCCTTTGTGTCGGGGTTATGATGAAGTGTTTCCCTTGGCACCCGACATGGAACCACCAACGTTCCAGGTCCCTATGGTAGGAAATCATACGTGTGTGGTGAGAGATTTGAGGACATCTGACGCTCTGCTTTTGGGGAGGGTACCGTTGGAATTGTGTACCCACTTTGTGAACTTGACAGGAAATCGGAGCGCGAAAAGGTTGGTGAAGAGCAGAGCAGATATCTGGTGGTGGTGCGGCGGTAGGCGTTTGGTGGGATGGCTGCCCCCACATTGGGAAGGGACTTGTGCTCTGGTGTCATTGATCTCCCCTGTGACTTTGTTCTCTATAGGCGGCGACCTTGCAGACTATTCGGGCTGGTCCGCCAGGAGGCAGTACGGGAGGAGGGTCCGTAGGGACTATTTATCAGATGTGACGCGTACCACCTCCCCCGTTTACATAGACGCTATTGGAGTTCCCCGTGGAGTCCCAGATGAGTATAAATTGGCTGACCAGGTAGCTGCGGGCTTTGAGTCTATTTTTCTCTGGGTGACCCCAAACAAAAATGTGGATCGAATTAATTATGTTCATTATAATCAGCAGAGGCTGGCTAACTTTACGACAGAGGCAGTAACAGCGATTCATGGGCAGTTGGCCGCCACGTCATTGATGACCCACCAGAATCGTGTAGCACTAGATATGGTGCTGGCAGAGAGAGGAGGAGTGTGTTCCATGTTTAAAGATGAGTGTTGCACGTACATTCCTAACAATACGGCCCCAGACGGCACACTCACTAGAGCCCTCCGCGGGCTCAGGGCCCTTTCCCTGGAAATGTCGTCTAACTCGGGCCTGGGTGTGCGTTGGTGGGATAAGTGGGTGAGTAAGTGGTTTGGTAGATACGCGGGAATGATAGGGTCAGCGATAACGGCAGTAGTGGGAACTATGGGTGTGTTTGTGCTTTGTGGCTGTTGTTGTTTTCCGTGTATCCGCTCCCTTTGCCAGAAGGTGATGGTGACGGCCATTGTGGGGAGGCAGGAACAGCCCCCCGGGTACATGATGTCCACATTACTAATGAATCCGGAGGCGGTACTGAGGCTGGTTGAGGTGGCCGCGGAGGACCCACAGTAAGGCATTTATAATTGTGATGGAGCTAGAAAGACGCACGGCTGGAACGGGGGGGTGGTCAACAGAGGGAGCATGCACACATACGGATTTTTGGTGACCTCAGTTAAACTGAGGTCAACAGAGGGAGTGAAGGGATAGGGTCGAAAGACAAAAAACCCGCATAGCCACGATAACAGATAGGCTCACATCTCTTTGGATAAAGTATATAAGCAGACAAGTATATTCACGTAATCAACCAATAAAGACGACATAACTAGACATTCTTTGATAATACGATAATAACAGAAGTTGCTACAACTTCATGATTCAATATGTATTTCTGTGCACTGCATAATAAATGTCTTTTGATATATTGCCCAAATAGCTGAATGACCTTTAGAGAACTGTGTGATGCATGCCTGATGTTTTCTCTAAATCATGGACACGGCCACAGTCGTCGTGACCGTTCAGTATTTGATTATATCTTGTGTTTTATAACTTGTGTTTTGACTAAACGCCATATGTTGCCTAATGCGAGACGCCATCTTTTTGATTACTACTGAACGTTCTGCACAGAGGGAAATATCTTGGCCTAACAAAGAAAAGATACGGTTGGAAACATGATTAAACTAAGAATATAATGACGTAAACCAAGACATGAAGTATCAAAAGCACAAACTTTACATAGCCAGGTAAGAGCAATAGATTAATGATGTCACAACCAAAAGCTAACATAAATTCGCACAAGACGACACAATTGGAAGAATGCGGTACGATAGTGTATGTCCGAGATTGGAGGAGAATGTGCACAGGAAGGCCACGTGGAGATAAAACCAGCTGGTGCCAGAAAGAGCCACCCGAGAACTCGGCCAAAGATGATCGCCAAGGCCGAGAGACGGGATGGAAGACAACAGCCCCCACCCGAGAATTCGGCCAAAGATGATCGCCAAGGCCGAGAGACGGGATGGAAGACAACAGCCCCCACCCGAGAATTCGGCCAAAGATGATCGCCAAGGCCGAGAGACGGGATGGAAGACAACAGCCTCCTCCACACACACACACACCAACGGCCCCCACCTACACACCGAATCGCCCATAACCAGCACCACTCCCATGGAAACAGACTCTCCTTCGAACTTGCCCCACCCCGAAGACTCATCGCCCATCAATCCCAGCCCACAATGTGCTACTGAATATAAAACTGATCTAACAACCTTGGACTTTGCCTTTTCTGAATGGAGACTTTCCGCTCTTGAAGGGCCCAGCGCTGTATTGTACTTTCCTGAAAACAGAGCTTTTTGAACAAGAATTGTGATTGAACTCAACCAACCTGTGTAAGTCTAATTTCTGCTTCAGTGTCTTTGCATTTTCCTAAGTCTGAAGAAATCAAACGAGCACGCAGTGAGTAAATTGAATAACAGGTGATTGGCAAAGGCTTTTGCCGTGAGGCGCAGATAACGCGCTCCCTAAATTGTGGGCAAAATCCAACAATACGCATCAAAAATGTGGCTGTAAAATTATCTTAAGAATCTGCAAATGTGCGGCATGAAAATCCAGCAGTCACGTATTTTTTTCCCCCCAAGATTGTTTTTGTTGCAAGATAAAGACACTGCCTTTATCTTTTTATGACAATCATTCTACAGACAGACACCTTTTGTTTGAGTAATAATAAGAGTAAAATATTTTAAATGAATTTTCTTATGGCCCCCCTCTAACATGTAGTCTCAAACTAGTGGGGTGACAATGCAAGTTTTGGGTCACTGTGACTTGTCATGGATATTGTCAAAACAGAGAGCATGTTCGGAACCAGTCCAAATGGACGGGATTTAAAATAAAATGAAAAAAACACTTAAAAACAAATTCCCGTTTGCTGTTACCTTTCGATTTGGCCACGCCATGGCCGTTGATGGTCGAGCCGATGGAATCCTTCCGGATCCTTTTGCTTGGAGGTCGAACGCTGGATCGGAGAAAATGATGTTGGTCGTGACACGGGGTACTGGGCTCCACCGAGGGATGGGTCTGTTGGCTGGAACCCGATCCGGGTTGAACCGAACCGGGGCTGAGAGTAGCGGGTGCTGGATTAAGAATTTCCACTCGCTCGTCTCCCTTTGTACTGCGCTCCTCGGTCGCCTGCTCTCCGCTCTCCTCCTCGTCGCAACCGTCGGCTTTTCTGGACGGATTCGCCGTCCCATCGACACCGATCCCCTCCCTGGAGCCCGGTGTCATGCTGCCACAACACACAGAGTCCAAAAAGACACATGAGGACTAAGGCGATGAGCAAAATTAACTTCTAAACACGACGTTTGCTGTCTCTCAACATGGCCGCCGCTGTTTGTTTCAAATCCCCTCTCCAGTCCCGACAAAACAACACAAAATATATTCATTTACAGCAATCAAATAAATTTAACTTAACCACCGACACATCCCGCGAACGGGTCGGGGTGTTTACTAGCCTCCCCAGCGTTTGATTTGTCCAATATTAAGGTTGAATATGAACTAAATTCAAATGCAAGCGCTTTTCAGTTTAGCGCCCTGCAGAAACGACAACGAGAACCCGTCGGTGCATTCGACCTCTATTTAAAGTGTTTCTTTTAAACACAATTTTACCCAATTTCATGATCTTCGGAAGTGGGCGACGTCTTCTTTCTCTTCACCATGGGTATGACCGGTTCGACTGGTAATAACTGATCAATTTGGGCATAATAAATCCACCACGGTGTCGTCGCTCCCTGCTGCTCTGTCGTTGTCCAGCTTCAACTGAGACGAACTCAGCGCAGTTCCACTGTTCTCTATCGGTAATATACTCAATGCTTCGATCATAAAACTCATCAAAGTTTTCCACCTAACACTAGAACGTCATATTTGACCCATGCCGCCAACAATATTCCTCACTCATGCGGTCATTTGTGCTTATTTGCCACGATAATACTTTAATAAATCTTAGTGCACTTCACACGTTTCTACGTCACTGTCTACACGTGCAGTATATAAATCACATTTATTTCATATATATCGTGTATTTTATTTTTTTGCTTTGGTGATTGCAATGTCATTTCTAATTCTAATGTTGACACTTTTATTCCTGTTTCGAAATCAAAGGAAGGGCTATGTGTGTGAGCATCATGTATTGCATTGGGATGGTTACAGTTATATTGATTCCTAAAGTACAGCTTGATAAAAGTTGTTCACACAGTTATTTAGCTGAGATGTGGATATTTTCAGAATGAAGTATTACATCTTAGTGATGACAAGAATGTATTAATAGATATAATAAATGCAGATTGTGATGAGGATTTGGGGTTGAAAATGCTAAGAAATTACAGCATTACAACCTTGTTGTGTTATAAGTGAGTAATAACTCAAAAGATCTCTTATTACGGACACAAACTGCAGGTCCAGCCTTCATTTCACAAAAACAACAACAACAACTTGGGTATTTATGGAATCAAGATGAAAAACGTGCCATAACATGCACTTTTTAACATGCTCTTTGTGACTTCAGTTGACTTTAATCTAACATTGTTACTCTAACGTATTGTAGTCACAGCAATAAAGAAATACAAACTAGTGAATGCTAATTGCCACGTAGTAACTGATCGTGAGGAGAATAAACAACCATCCACCAATTCTGTATTTTACAAACGAGACAATGTTTTGAGGGAGACAGACGATCAGTTGACGAGCTCATTGTTATAAATAAGAGTAAACAAAAGTATACAACAGTCATTTCCATTCATAAAGTGATTTCTAGCAAAACCGCTAACATCACCAGCTAGCGTTTGCACACTGTATAACTATTTGAAGTCATGCCGTTTATTATCCCTTGAAGCATTTGTTTGGAGATGTATATATATATATAAAACAACATGAATAGTTGGGAATTACCTGCAGTAAAGGCCCAAAAGTGACGTTTCTATTCGAGGTCCAAGCTAACCATGCACGTTAGTAGTTTGCCTCCAATTTGGCTGCATATGACAGTTCATGTGGCTCGCTCATCCACGCGCGTAGGCACGCCCACTACAACTCGAAAACAAATCCTGTGATTGGTTTGGAAATCCACGAGGAGCGCGGATAAAGCTTGATTGACGTGGCGTTCTACCAATCGGTAATCTGAAACGCCAGGTGAAGGACCAATTGTATTTCTTTTCCTGTCACGTAGTTTAACGTTTTCTACTCCTAATGATTTAGGTACCAAAACGCACTAAAAGTAAAATAATTTGTTTAGCTAATTTTATTTGACTACAATTTTAGTTTTGGAATTACATTTGCAGCTATATTGAAGAGTTACGCCCAAGTACACACTGTTTACTGCCTCACAGCGTTGGCATAAAATGATACGTTTCGGTCTTTTTCAGGAGTCTACTCTACTTGAGTATCTATTTTCTGAATACTTTTGACTTTTACTTCCAACATTTGAAAATAAATGTACTTTTCCTGCTTACTTTGGTCAAAAAACTGATTTACCGATCGTCCCAGCGGGCTATCCTGCGACACAAAACAAGCGCATCCCATCACAGCAACTCGGCAACGGACCAGATATATCCCGCGGTGTCACTCTCGCTCCGACTGACACTCTTCGCAAAGGAGTTTGGGTGGGATCAGACGCGACGAAGGAGGAACCTCCAAGTCGTCCAGTTGGCAGAGTGACGAAGTTGTCTTCGGAAATTTGAAGACTTTCAACAAAACTCACGATGACTTCGACGAACATGTTTCAAGGGTTGGACACTGGGTCAAAACCAAGCTCAAGGTAATTATGAGTTTCTTGATTATTTTAAGCTAACTGCTCGACTAGCGTATGTCATGTGAATTAAACATACGTTATAGCTCTTGGCGTCAGTTTTTTTTCCGTCAATTATGTCAGCAGGAACCTTTCAAGTCATCATCAGTTTGAATAATCTGAAACTGTCGTGTTATAAATTGCCCTGACGAATACATTTTGAGAATTAGCTTTGACGCTAAGCGAGCAGGCGTTGTCTTCTGCGCCTGCGGAAGTGTGAAGCTCTTGTCTCGTCTTTGTGCTAGCTCATCCGCTACTCGGCTACATGATTGTTCCCTTTAATAATGTGTGTACCCAACGTAGTGATTCCTAAAATCCATTTATGTTGCTCAATTTTGTTGTCTGCTGTAAAACAGCACGATTTAAATCGTGCGATTGTTTCTAGTAACTTGTGAAAGTCTCTCAGTTTTTGCAACGATATGGCGCCCTTTGCGACCATATGATCATGTTGTCTGTCAGCGTGGACTGTGGTGCGTTGAATGTCCATTCCGCTTTAGTATTGCGGTGTAGCATACATAACGCCCATATTTTGCACAAAAAAACCTCATTGCACACTGTCAAACAAAAAGTGCACAGTTTGGATTGAATCTATTTGTTGGCAGTGGAAGAGCATTTAATTATTCTGCGCGTGTATAAAAATATTCCAATGTAGGTCACATAATCCTCGTGTCAAACAAACAAAATGGTGCACTTCGTTTCAGATCGTTTTAAGTTCTATATGGATTCTGCACTAAAGACAGATTTCATATAATTGGATTGCAAACTTAATTCTCATTAAAGTTGTGCTAAGAGCATTTAATCTGCAGGGTGCTGCGACCCCCCGGCGGTGCCTCCAGTAATCTGTTTGGTGGCTATGAAGAGGAAGCCCCCCAATCTAGAAGACCAAATAAAATGGCCTCTAACCTGTTTGGCTCTCCAGAGGAGCCTCAGGCTGCACCCAGGCGCTCCAACCCTCCGGGTAAGATAAGCGTGTGATGGATGTGGGAAAGGGCTAGCGTGTGAAAACTGTTACTTTCATGCGATGAACTCTGCATAGACATCTTCACTGTTCCCTCCTTTGAATGTAATCTGCCTCTCTGCTGAGCCTTTCCAAAGTTAAGCATGCCAGCCTTGAGTTGTGACTCATCAATAAAAGACTTTGTGCAAGGTGTGACCTAATATGACGAATACTCAAAAAGTCATATTCGTCATATCAAACCAAAAGTGAACATAGGCTGGCTTTTAAGAAAAGAAAAATAATATTTTACTTTACATAATTTTTTATTTATTTATTTTTTTAAATGGGCCATGATCTGTAACCAACATGCTTATGTAGTCAAACATCTTATTTAAGAATGTTGACATGATTGTGTACAATGGACAACAAACAACAGTATAATACATCTCTGGTGTCCTGTAGGTGGTAAGAGCAGTGGAATATTTGGGGAACCTGAACCTCCAGTTCAACCACAGAGACCCATTCCTCCAGGTGGACCATCCAGCAACATATTTGGCTCAGGAGATAGTGCAGATGTTCACAGTCCAAGCCGAAGTCACCCAAATAAGCCAAAGGTGAAGTCCACTCGATTTATTTTGATTTCGCCTTTCTCTGCTGACTAACCATGACCTGCTACATGATTGAATTCGGAATATGATGAGTGTGCTAGTGCAGTGCTGCAGGCTTACTTGGAATCAATAGATTGTTGGAAATTGGCCATAATTGTTTTTTTGTGTTTTTTTTTGCAGGACAATCTAAGTGTAGTACCTGAACCTGAATCACAAGGTGAGCGTCTTGCACAAAGCTATTAAAATATTTTGAAGTTTTGCAACATTAAAAAAAGTTTTGTATATAAACAACAAGCATATAAACAACAAGCAACTATACTCGGTTTGAACCTTTTTAACTAACCCTTCCACAAGCACAGCTTTAGACTCCCTATTGGCATTTTCATAATGAATATCTTTCATCTCATAGCAACTGAGGTCAAAGTCAGCCAGCCCGAGGTCAAAGTCAGCCAGCCCGAGGTCAAAGTCAGCCAGCCCGAGGTCAAAGTCAGCCAGCCCGAAGTCGACGTAAGCCAGCCCGAGGTTAAAGAGCAAATTGCCTCACCAGTCGCTGCGCCAGCTCAGGAGGAGCCTATTGCCGCTCCAGCTACCCCAGAGCCTGCCCCCGACTCCTCAGGCTCCTCATCCACCCCACCCATTGATGACAAGAAGAACCACGAGCCTCACCTGGGACCCAAGCCCCGCTCTCACAACAGGGTCCTTAACCCCCCGGGAGGAAAGTCCAGTGTTGTGTTCTACTGATCTGCCGACCCCACCCCTGCTCCTTGTGTGGGTCTCCTCTCGCTCTCCATGTTTTGTCTGCTCCCCTATGCATCTCCTTTCATTCCACCACTAACCATCCCTCACGGTTGTCTGACATGAGAAGATCAAGATCTGTTGGTCTTGTAAGCAAACGCGGACTGATCTGTTGTCGTCATCTTGTTGCAGTTTCAGTCTAACTTCCAGCGCCTTGTCCTCCCCTCCCTATTCCTCTTTCACTCCATTAACCGGCATAATACAATCACTAGCCTTTTCAATCAACAATCACTACCACTGTGAAATGGTTCCATCGCGATACTGTTCTTTTTTTCCTACACTAGACCCTTACTCAAATTGCAGGGTGCACAAGCCCCTCATGTTTTGCCTTTTTTTCAAGTAACAGGGTGGCCTTTAAAATGACCTTTGATTTTGTCATTGGCTTAGTTCAGACCACCAATGAGAGCAGATCTCTCATCTGTGGTCTCGTTCGTATTCCTCTTACTGTCATCCAAACATGTGCCTGATACAAACGGTCCTGGGTCAGAATTGATTTTTCAGTAGAAAGAAATAATACCAAAAAAATTATATTGAATCAAAGACGAAAGCGATTGTTTACTCCAAAATGTTTGTGTCCCCTTAAGAAATTCCATGGTGATTTTTATACCAATGTGTATTTTCTGCTTTGCCTTCATTGCTTGCTATCTGAGAACATGCCGTTAGTTTTTTTTTTTCCTCCCCTCCGCCTCGGGGTTGGCCTCTGTTTATGTTTTAAATTAAAACAGTTGGTGACAGGGAAACTCTGAACAAATTGTGGCGCCTGAATCAAGGTGAGCTGATTAGTTATCACCTCTTCACCCATTTCATAATCCACATTGAAGGTATTCCGGCACCGGCTAGTCCCCCTGTGTGTTGACGTGCCTGGCAGTGGCAGCAATGAGTCCAGCAGAATTCAATCCTGTGTATTGCAATAAAATGTTTTTTTTGCAGTTGAATACCCGACTGGACGTCATTCTGTAAATACTTGAGCTTTACTGGTAACTATGAAAATGGTGAGACACTTGCAAAACAAATACTGCGCATGCCCTGAATGTTTATAGCAGTGTGAATTCAGCACACAGAGCAGGTCTTGTTTTCCAGCGTTCTAGACAATTCTTACTCTCACAGTATTGTTACCCTCAGACTTTCCCCAAAATCCTTCTTGTTCAATTGCAGTCAATAGGAAAAACATGCATATTTTACCACTGGTTGCAGTACTTAATTAAATTATCATTACCTGTGATTTTTGGCCAATAGATACTGCCACCTTGTGGTAACCTTTTGTAGTGTACAAAAATAATATTCTGTAATGTCACCCTTTGTCACAACATAACAAGAATATTCATTTTAGATTGTTACCAAAGCAATTTGTTTAAATCTTAGGTACGATACGTCACAGTTAAGTGGTTAATGAGCACATCAGCAAGAGTGATAAGGTAGAAATGTCATCAATTACTGGTAAATTTGTCATCAATTACTGGTAAGTTTTATTTTTTTCACGTTTCCTTCCTCAGTGTTTTCTTTGTGTGTATTAATTATTTTCTCCATATGACTGCAGGCTGTGCTCCAGTGCAAGGCCTTGTGACTCAAATCAATTTCAAATCATCTTGCGTGAAATTGATTTTCCACCATATCTTCAATGTTTTCTTTGTTGCATTGCCACGTTTCTTTTTCAACAATAAGCTCTAGCATACTAGTAATCACTTTTCTGATAAATGTGGCTTGCTGGGTTATCACCGAGCCTTTTTAGCGATTGTCTTTGTCTGAACAGAGAAGCATCAGTTTCAGAGTGCATCGTCATTATTATTGTATTGTATCACTAACCACTTTTCAGGCCAAGTGCTTTGGAAAATAGTCAACTTCCGGTTTTAGCCTGCAAAATTAAAACATGAGCTTCATGAGACTTGATCTCACAGAACGTGTGCTTCAAAATAAGTTTATACGTCAACAATATGTCACTTATGTGCACAGTTTACGTATATGTATTAAATGAATACATATTTTTACTTTTGTAGTAGTTACAGATGTAGTTTTTGTTTAACTTGTCTTCATTTTAAACTTTCAGCATTCACCCAAATTTCCGGTGCCTTGTGCTAACTTGATGCAGCAACTGTGACGTCATCCCCGCCGTGTCAGCTGTCTCCTCCATCCGAACGGGAGCGAGAACCTCTCCCATTGGGAGACATCACGATCACCTCCCGACCCCGAAAAAAATGGCACCAATGTCTTCACATTGACGTAGGTCGTCGTTATTTGTCTTATTTATTCTTGTATTTATTAATTTATGTCTTTATTTCCCGAGCCAGCAATGGCTGTGCTCGGTGGCTGCGGCTGCTGAGAGGCAGGTGCGGCATTATCGACGAAGGCATCTCTCGCTTATCACTCGCCATGGCGCCGGTGATACCACATCCATTGGAGAAACAACAGCACGGTTCCACCGTCGCTGAATTCGGTACATTGTGTTATTCGGAGGGAGTCAACTAGCTGGGCCGTGACACGACGTGCTGGTGGCGGAGGAGGAGGAGTGGCCCTCTGTATATTTTTCGTGCCCTTCCCCGAGTCGACTGTTATGCGGATTTACACGTTTCTTCTGCGTTGACTTGATCCAAAAACATCTCGACAGTCCACAAGGCCTTTTGAAAGTCCTCATCTGGCTCACCGCAGCCAGCTGCAGCAGCCACGATGATGGAGCTACAGATAGACGAGGTGGTCTACCAGGTAGGATTGCAAAGGGGTTAAATCTCCATGAGAGTTTTGGGAACCTCTCCTTTCATCACATCATTTTAATATGTTGGATAAGAGTCTTTAGTTGGTCCAACTTGCTGCTGTTTACCTCACCTCCATTTTGTTTGCTCACACACAAACATCCATACGATATTTTAACAATTCCTGGATTTTTCCAACCCTACTACCAGGACGACTATGGCTCCTGCACCGTCATGTCGGAGCGAGTGTCGGGCCTGGCCAACAGCATCTACCGGGAGTTTGAAAGGCTGATCCGCAGCTACGATGAGGAGGTAGTAAAGGAGCTGATGCCGCTGGTGGTGAACGTCTTGGAGAACTTGGACGCCGTGCTGTTGGAGAACCAGGAACATGAGGTGGAGCTGGAGCTCCTGAAGGAGGACAACGAGCAGCTGATCACACAGTACGAGAGGGAGAAGGCGCTGCGCAAGCAGGCCGAGGAAGTGAGTCACTCTTTTCGAACCTCACATTGATCAACCGCTGTTTGTTGTGACATTTGAGAACTCCATTTCCCGTGATCACAAATGCAAGACAAAAACAGAGGAGGCGATAATCATAAGGGCCACAATGGGGGAGGGGAGGAGATCATCATGAGAAATCAATATCATGAATGGGTCTGGCACTGTAATTTGATTTGTGCTTGCAAGAAGTAAAAATAGTGCAACAAGAACATCTACTATGAAGAGCAGCAAAGAGCGGCTCAGATTACAAGGTTAATAGATGCACGCTAATGCTAAAAAAAAAAAACCTCAATGTCTCTTACCTGACAATCTTACCAAGATCTGCAATTATTTTGAGTTTGTCAGGGTGATTGTTGTAAAATGATTTTTTTCATGTTCATCATTTTGGATTGTGTGCTCACTTATCATCTCCTCTAGAAATTCATTGAGTTTGAGGATGAGCTAGAAGAAGATAAGAAGGAACTCCAGGTGCAAGTTGAATTTTTAGAGCTGCAGGGGAAACAACTGGAGCTGAAGTCCAAGAACTATGCTGACCAAAGTGAGTAGAGTAAAAATCTCACTCCAAGCACAAACTCACTTGTAATTTTTAAAATTAAAAAAAAAAATCCATCCAAAAATATATCGTGAAATTCTGTTTACATAAATATCATATGCACCAATACAATGTAAATGATTTTTTTGTTTTTTAGTTACAAGGTTGGAGGAAAGAGAGTCTGACATGAAGAAAGAATACAACGCTCTGCACCAGCGCCACACTGAGGTAAATGCCAATAAAAAGGGTGACAATATTTACTTATTCATCTTTTTGATGTCTCACTCTATTATTTAAGATGATCCAGACGTACGTGGAGCATATCGAGCGTTCCAAATTACAGCAGACGGGAAGCGGCCAATCAGACGGCAGTGGACGAACGTGAGTTGTTTGTGTGCACATGTTGCCGTGGGAGTATTTGTGTGAAGATTTCAAATGTGATATTTTCTGTTTCATCTTATATGTATCAGGCCTCTCATATCTTCACTCCACTGCTGCTACCATTTGTTTGTCAGGGTCCATCACACGTACAAACTGAGATGACAAGGGATAGGGCATTTAGCAAAACAATAAAAGATATATAAAATACCTCCAGCTTTAAAAAGCTAGCAAAGACGAATCGACTGGCTCGTCATCTGACATTTAAGAGTGTGCTTTCATGTGTCTTGTCATTTTCCGATCGTGTGTCTCTCGCTAATCTGAGACTGTGTGTCTTGCTGGCTTGCTGTCTGTGCTGCTGTGTGCACAGTCACCGTCACACATGGAGGAAAAGGTAAATCCAACATGCAAGTGCCCTACCCCACCTTTTCTCTCAATTCCCTAAATCTTCCTGCTTGCATTTCAGTCTGTCAAAAGTCATCCTGAGAATAATAATAATTAAAAAAAAAATAGTGTTGATATTCTGAAAGCACAACTCACGTTTGGTCTTTGTGTGTTCCCCCGCCAACAGCAAAGCAGAGCGGCCGCCATCGTTGAGCCTGTACCCCAGCGGCGATGGCATGGTACGTGGGGGTCTCGGGGGGGCTAGGATGATGCCCGGGAAAGACATCTGGCAGGTCAGCGAGCTCGGCCAGTCCACCCTCAGTTCGGCCTATCAGGTGGGACAGACAGCGGCCATCTTTTTTCGCCGCAACCGCCAGAGGTGGGGGACTTGAGTCACACGGCTTGACTCGAGTCAAACCGGAGTCGCCAGTTTTAGGACCTTGGGACTCGCTAAAACGTAGGCAAGACTTGACTTTGACTTGAACTGCAGGACTTGACGAGTAGAGATACTCAAGTGCAAAATGGCTTCTATGCAAAGTTAAGACTGCAAGGTTAAGACTTGAAACTTAGGACTTGCTCCCACCTCTGGCAACTGCTGGCTGTTGTGGGGCGTGGCCAGCCTTACCGCCTCCAAGGACCACCCTTCATGCCTGCTTGTGTCACTTTTGATGCAACAGTGTCATTCTCATTAACTCTAAAACAACAATTTGTTTCTCTGCTGACTCAAGCAAGCTGGGGTCCTTTTTGATGGTTTTTCTTTTTAGCTTTGTGATCGTTTTTTGTGATCATAAAGATGCCTTGTGTACTCGTGTTTTTGTTTTGTCAAGGCTTTTTGATATTTTTCGTTATATATGTTTATGTAATATTGCTCTATGTATGATTTTTTTTTGGGTTAATTTTAAACATTTTAGAGCTGTCTTGGTGTGGCCCCTTCTTTCTGCTATTCAAGAATGATACCAAAAAAAATGAAATAATGTCCAAAAGTTGATATATGTTAAAACTCCAATTCTTAAGATAAAATGGGTCATGCCGATGTTTTAGCTGTTTCATCACTGCTCAATGCTCTTATTTAATATTTTTGTCTCTCGCTTCTCTCATGCCACATCCACAAAAGGAGGACGGATCGGAGTCTGACTCAGTGGCGGCCACCCCCAGCAGCACTGGAAGCAAGTCCAACACGCCCACCTCCTCCGTCCCCTCCGCCACTGTCACCCCCATCAACGAAGGCTTCCTTCCCGCCTCCGAGTTTGATACGATGCGGGCCGGCAACCGGGGCAGAAAAAACGCTAAGCGGCTCAGCCGGAATATGGAAGTCCAGGTTTCCCAGGAAACCAGGAACGTGAGCATCGGTAAGGCGAATGAAAACTAGAATCCGCCAAGCATTGCACAGCTGACATTTTCTGATTGGCAGGTATGGGAAGCAGTGATGAGTGGTCAGAGTTTCAGGAGATCATCGATTCTACTCCCGAGTTGGACATGTGTGTGGACCCTCGAGTGTATGGAGGAAACAGGTGAGCAAAAAATTATGCTGGGTGTCTTAAAAGTCATTGGAGGTGCCCAAATGTTTCGCTTTCGCAGCCCCTCGCAGGGAATAGTCAACGAAGCCTTTGGAATCAACACGGATTCTTTGTACCACGAAATCAAAGACGCCAAGTCGGACATCATCGGAGACGTCGATGCCGGGGCAGAGCTTCTTGGTATGGAAATCACAACGATCATGTAAATGCTCCCACGCTAACGTCAGAAAAGAGTCAGTGGGCTGAAATATAAAATATGCTGCTGCAGCTCGGCAATTCATGCATCACTGCAGTCTTGCCGGGATCCTGACTGGCAGCTTTTGTTACCCACAATGCTTCATTCATTTGTCTTATTTTTTTTTGTTTATGCTTCTGTTGTGCAAAGACAACAAAGAGAAAAAGGAATGTGAAAAATCAAGTTGAATTTTTTCCTATTTGGAATGCTGACATTGAAGGAAATGCTTATTATATTCTGTTAATATGGCACTTTTTTTTTTTCCTTTTGTCTCTTATTGTGCTTCCACCGGTGACACCTTTAGGCGAGTTCTCAGGTGTGTATTGGAACATGTTCTTTTCCTCCTGTCGCTCACTTCTCACCTCTTGCTGCTCGGCAAAACTCCCCTTAATTTTAATGAGTAGTTATTTATTTCTAATTCTAATAGAAAATTAACATCAGAGGTTCGGAACAATTGTTTAGTCATCATTAAATGTAGCAGTAAAGATTTTTTAATATTGAATTATAACATTGTAATATTTTTTGTTAAATAAAATATATTGCGTAAATATTACACTCCTTTTTTATAGCAATCTTACTAATGATATTGTTTTTAAAAATTATCAGCAGGTAATTTTGGCCAATTTGATGTCTTTTTTTTTTTTTAACCGTCCTTATCTAAACTTGATGAATTTTTAACAGCGTTTTCCGTCTCCAACCTTAACCTCCCCTTTTCCTTCTCTATCCATCTACTTTCCTTCCTCTCCGTTCCCTCCTTTCTTCTTTTGCCTGCAGTCCGAGATGATTTCTTTGGTAAGGCGCTTTGCTTCCGCTCATATTTGCTAATAGCCCACTTGTGTGGCTTTTTTACATATTTTGCCTTCTTTGCATTTCATAAAACACAGTTAAACATATTTTATTGAATAAAATGACATGTGGGGCCATTGTATAATTTTTCATCTTAAAAAGAAATACTGTTAGTGAGGTCACTCACTTGTTTTCTTTTGATTAAAAATTTCTTGGCCTATCTTAAGAACACATTTTTGCTTCAGGGATGGGCAAGGAGGTGGAGAACCTGCTCACAGAGAACAAACAGCTTCTAGAGACCAAGTGAGAAACGTAGAATTGCCCTTATCAGACTTTCGGGCATCCCATTTTAGACTCATATTTTTTAGCCTCGAATGTGTTCCCATAAAACTCTAACTCTTGTTCCTCTTTCACAGAAATGCTCTCAACATCGTTAAAGACGATCTTATCGCCAAAGTGGACGAGCTGTCCAGCGAGCACGAGGTGCTTCGGGAGGAACTGGAGGCCCTGCGGCAGTCCAAAAACAAAATGGACGCCAGAGTCAAGGAGCTGGAAGAAGAACTACGGAGGTGAAAATGATTGTGAACTAAAAGGGATCCTAAGAAAGAATATTTTCTTACCTAGTTTGGTAATATAAACACTTAATATATGCAGGTTAAGGGCAGAGGCTCTTGGGGCATCTCGGGACTCCAAGGATGAAGGAAACGATGACGTGAGTCTTCCTCAATTCTCATTATGAATTGTAAAACAGCTCTGGAGTGTAATTCAACATTTGCTTCTCTCCGTCCAGTTTTCATCTCCCATACAAGATGGCGATATGACCATGACTCAGAGGCGGCGGTTTACCAGGGTAGAGATGGCGAGGGTGCTGATGGAGAGGAACCAGTACAAGGAGAGGCTGATGGAGCTGCAGGAGGCTGTGCGGTGGACAGAGATGATAAGGTATGGAGAGCAAAGAAAAGATTAAAAAAAAAAGTTGGACTATTATGATGGAACACTCACAGTTCGTTACCTCATTTATCTGCAACAAGATGCCACAAGATGGCGCCAAAGCGATACGTGTCAATATGTAAAGATAGGTTTTATGAGAGATAATTTAAGTATGCCAATGAATGAAATTATTTAAAAATCCAAATGATATATATACTATATATATACTGTTTTCTTTCCTCCAGGGCTTCCCGTGAGAGTCCTGCAATCCAAGAGAAAAAGAAGTCCACCATCTGGCAGTTGTAAGTTTGCGCTTTGAAAATGTGTTTACAATCTCGTGCTACCCAAAATGGAATAAACGGTAATATTTCTGCATCCCTCCAGCTTTGCACGTCTCTTCAGCTCATCGTCCAGTCCGCCGCCTGTCAAGCGTCCGTACTACAGCGTCAACATTCACTACAAGTCTCCCTCACCGGCGGGCTTCCCTCAACGGCGCAGCCACACCATGTGTCAGATCTCCACCTCCAACCGCACCTTGGAATTCTTCCCAGAAGAGTGAGCAAGCACCCTGGCTGCCTTCCGTTCCGCGTCAACGCCTCGCCGCTTTGCTGGCTTTTAGCTAATTTGAATCTCTTCATGCACGATAAAGTGAAAAAAATATTTCGAGCGATCATTCGAATTTACATGATATCATGATGAGCCGTGATGTGTCGATTTATTTCTGTTTTGTGTGACTGGCTGGTGGCTGCTCGCTAACGCTTGGCTCTCTCTCTCCTCGCTCCCGCCGCCTGGCCGTTGCTTCCAGACTGGCCAGTAACGGTGTTGCGTCTCTCCTCAGTGACTCGGCACTGTTGGCCCGCCGAGAGCAACGGCGGGAACAGTACCGGCAGGTGCGCGAGCACATGCGCCGTGACGACGGCATCATGCAAGCCTGTGGCTGGAGCGTGCCGCCACGTTTCAAACAGGTATACCCAACCCGCAGGGTCCCACGTTCTGCTGTGTCCCCCCTCATTGGCAGCTAGTCATGGTTCCAGATCCTTTAGCCGCGTGATAAGGCCTTAACGTCAAATCAATTATCCTTTGAACAAAAAATTCGATTCATGATTCTTATCCAGACTGGTGGTCAGACGGACAGCGCTCAGGACAGCCAGCTGAAAAGACAACAGGCAAGTGATGGAGGCTTGAACGTCCTTTTAACACCCATTATGTGCATCGTCTCAGAATCCGACTTACGAGACTATCTTATTTTTATGTCGTGGCCATCAACACAGCAATTAAATACTTTGCTTGGCTTGTATTGCTCCATTTTGCTTTTAGACCACCGCTGGTGAGAAAGAAGACAACCGCATGAAGAACGTTCCCGTCCCTGTCTACTGTCGGCCTTTGGTTGAGAAAGACCCCAATAGAAAGGTGAGGATTTTTTTTTTCTAATTAACTAGATCCAGAGGAAATTTAACCACTACACTTTGAGTCTTTGACAATCAATCAAACATTTTCTGGCTTAAATTTTACCACGCAATAGAGCTGAACTGTTAAAATGTAAAACATTTTTGTTGCTAGCTCATATAAAACGTTCCACCTACAAGTCTGAATGCTCCTATTTGTGCTTACCTCAGCTCTGGTGTGCTGCCGGAGTGGACCTGGCAGGATGGAAAGCCTGCAGCCAGGAGTCAGAAGCACTAAAAGCCATCTCCAGTGGAAGCGACCCTCTGCAAGCAGAAGAGAATGAAGGAGGCAAGATGAGCAACCACAACTCTCCTGAGAAGAGGAAGGTCAGACTGTTTCCCAGTGATCATGGCCTCTCAGTTGCTCCCATTGGTGGGAATTAAAAATAGTAGTGCTAGTAGCTGCATTTTTTAAAAAAAGGTTCAATTTAAGACGATGAGTATTATTGCTCCTCTAACCTTCCTCTCCTCCTCCAGTCCAAGGAGCTGCAGGAAGCAGACACCATGAGCAGCCGTGTTTGGATTCTCACCAGCACCCACTCAGCCAGCAAGGTGGTGATCATCGACGCCAACCAGCCGGGCTCGCTGGTGGACCAGTTCAACGTTTGCAATGCTCACGTGCTTTGCATCTCCAGTGTGCCAGGTTAGGTTCTCTCACCGACTTTTACGGCGGTCGTGGACTTGACGTCTCCTTTAAATGTTTTGATTACGTGCGTATCCAGCTGCTAGTGAGAGCGACTATCCGGCTGGTGAGATTGTGTTGGATCCAGGTGATGGTGGTGCAGGGGGTGGCGAAGATGCCGGCAGCGTGGAGGGTATGTTGGCTGGTATCACGCTAGTGGGTTGCGCCACTAACTGCAGTGTTGCCCGTAGCAACTGCTCCTCACGCACTGACACTCCCATAATGGACAAAGGACAAGGTGGGCACATAGCGAATACATTTTTTAATATTAACCGCAAGGGAGGTGAGACAATGTCCAATCTGTCAGATATCACGTTAATTTCAAATCATGCGCTTTAGCCCCCGTCGCTCCCCCCGCAAGCAGCAAGATCCTCCCGACCCAGTCGGCCGAGGAGGCCACAGAGGCCACCGAAGTTCCAGAGTCAACGTCCAGTCAAACAGAACTCAGATCGGCTCCTTCCGGTCCGTTCATGGAGCACGTGTTCACCGATCCGCCGACTCGTTCAGCGGATGCCACTGACAGGTGGAATCAAAAGCGTGAACGTGCAGAGACGGTGAAGAGGAGACGGAGCTCTGCATGCTCTCTGTCCACACAGGGCCGCCGGGCAGTCCAAAGAGGAAACGTCAGTGCCACCAGAAATTGAAGATGCTGGTGAAGAGGTGAAGAATTACACCAGTATGGCACCCACCATGTGGCTTGGGGCTCAGAACGGCTGGTCAGTATGCATTTCAGGTTAATCATGCATCAAACATGATATGATGTAAGACTCTTCTCTGTCACCTTCCAGGCTTTATGTCCACTCAGCAGTTGGCAACTGGAAAAATTGTCTCCACTCCATCAAACTCAAAGACTCTGTGCTCAGCCTGGTGTAAGAACCTTTCCATGATTTTTTGGGTTGCTGTTGTCCAGTGAGACCAAGTCGTGCTTTCTCTCCACTGCAGGCACGTGAAGGGTCGTGTGCTGGTGGCTCTGGCTGACGGGACCCTCGCCATATTCCACAGATCGGAGGGTAATGCATGTTTTAAATGTAGGTCAGTGATTCAGATCATTTTTCACTGAAGTTTTTCCTTCATGCAGACGGCCAATGGGATTTGTCCAACTACCACCTCATGGACCTGGGCCGACCTCATCATTCCATCCGCTGTATGGCCGTCGTGCACGATAAAGTGTGGTGCGGCTACAAGAACAAGATCCACGTCATTCAGCCCAAAAGCATGCAGATTGAGGTGAGTCTCGTCTTTTCCCTTCTTTGTCCGCCGTGAAACTGTTAGTCACGTGCTCGCTTCACCTCCCACAGAAGTCCTTCGACGCCCACCCTCGGAGGGAGAGCCAGGTGCGCCAGTTAGCTTGGATCGGCGATGGCGTTTGGGTGTCCATCCGGCTGGATTCCACGTTGCGACTCTACCACGCCCATACGCACCAACATCTTCAAGATGTGGACATCGAGCCCTACGTCAGCAAGATGCTCGGTCAGAAGACAGACAGATAGATGGATAGATAGGACATTCTGCCTGAATCTCATCTTTTCCTCCACAGGCACCGGCAAGCTGGGCTTCTCATTCGTACGCATCACAGCTCTCCTGATTGGTGGAAATCGCCTATGGGTGGGGACTGGAAATGGCGTGATCGTCTCCATCCCACTAACAGAGAGTGAGTGTGTTTTGCATCAGATGTGCAGAATGACCCGAGTGATAACAAATAGCATCTCAACAGTTGTTTACAGCTCGGGGGCTCTTACAATCTTTATTTTGTCATCCGTTTGTTGTGAGTTTAGTGTGTTTACATTGCAGCACCATCATTTAGCTCCTTAATCTGTCGAGGTTGAGAACATTTTGGGTTGCTTTTATAAATTCAGGGATAATTTCATTCACTCGAACAGTGTAAGTATTGTTTCCGAGTGGGTTTCTCCGACAGTTTCTCTACTTTCTCCTCTGCTCTCCTTCCTCCTCATCATCCTCTTCCTTCTCCCTTTCCTCCTCTTCCTGTAGCCGTGGTCCTTCACCGGGGACAACTCCTGGGTTTGAGGGGTAAGTGGGAGTGCTCCTTCCTCCCGCTCCTCTTCACCTGCCTATGTGTCCCTTTAATAAGACTAAAATGAAAAATATTTTAAAAAAGGAGGTGATTGTCTAAAATATTGATTCTGATGTTTAATTCTGCATCAGCTTTCTAACATGCTAACTCAAATAGTAGCAACGGTCAATGCCATTGGCTGCAACATGGCAGCATTGACTATGTTGCATTTAATAGCATGTTAGCATTCAGGTTCAATAAGTCCAATTGTCTTAATAGTGGTTGATTTGGTTTCTATCTGAACTTCATGACATTCCCTTGGTTGCTGGTTGCTTTGCATGTTGTTCATCTTTGCTACACTGTATTGATGACTTCAGTGGGATATTGTTGGTGTGGCTTACTGCATGCCGGTGTGCGGAAATCCCATCACTCTAATTTGCGATTCCTGGTATTTTTAAGTTCTTTTTTTTTTTGGGCCTGTTCTTAAACACACGTGCTGCTTGGATATTTCAATGAAATAACCTTATTCACATTGGCAAGTTTTTCTGTGATTCCCCTCAGCCAATAAAGTATCTCCGACATCTTCTGGGGGGGTGATCCACGTGTACGGTGACGACGGCTCGGAGAAAAGCAACGGAAGCTTCATCCCTTACTGCTCCATGGCGCAGGCGCAGCTATGTTTCCACGGACACCGTGATGCTGTTAAGTTCTTCGTCACAGTTCCCGGTAGGCCTTGTTGCTGCGGTTAATTAAATGTGCAGTATTCTATTATAAATTGTATAAGTTAGTGTTTTTTTTTTATT
Organism: Syngnathus floridae; assembly: GCF_059516105.1. Classification (NCBI taxonomy): domain Eukaryota; kingdom Metazoa; phylum Chordata; class Actinopteri; order Syngnathiformes; family Syngnathidae; genus Syngnathus; species Syngnathus floridae. The sequence continues at coordinate 9,277,052 of NC_142429.1, read as the reverse complement.
TATTTTTTTAGTAGTATTCTTTTTTTAGTATTTTCTTAACATCTTGTGTGTTCAAATATGATGCATTTAAAAATTGGGTTTTGATATTTTAAACAACAGACATTACATCATTAATTTTGTACCAATTATTTTCTTTAATGTATAGACATTTCTTGAATCTCTCATGACACATTTAGTCCTACTCTTATGCCCTTTTTATTATTTCTACAAGGCAATGTTCTAGCCACACTGAACGGCAGCGTGCTAGATAGCCCGACAGAAGGTCCAGGCTCCACAGCCCCCCCGGAGACGGAGGCCCAAAGTGTTCAAAATGTTTTGGTACTCAGTGGTGGAGAAGGTTACATTGACTTCCGCATAGGTGAGCATTCACTCAGCAAGAAAAAAAAAATCCATCTTTATGAAAATCTTTTTGTTTTTTCCCTCAGGGGATGGCGAGGATGATGAGACAGAGGAAGGTGAAAGCGACGACACCACACAGGTCAAACCCGCTTTGTGCAAAGCAGAGCGGAGCCACATCATCGTGTGGCAGGTGTCTTACATACCCGAGTGACTTCTCCCCTCACTATCTCCTCTGTAATATAAATCCCTGGTCACGTATAAGTTCTCCCTTCTAAATCCAGTACTGTACAAGCTGTGCATCGTCCCTTGTGCCCCGTCAACTACTAACCTTTAATGCCTTGTACGTTCCTAATCTACCTGCCCTGCTTTTACCGTCCCCATCAGGGCATTCCAAATATCATTGTGGGCCTCGTAACTCAGCTTCATAAATATCCCGTTTTCTCTGTCGTGTATTCACCCTTCAAGCACTCTCTAGTCCTGCATCAACCCCATGGTTCCTTCTCTTCCTTTAGTTCGCCACCCAGTGAACCCAGAATTCTCCAGCTCCCCAAAATCTATTGTATGTACCAAAAATATTTTAAAAGATACTATGACTGACAATTACATTTCAAGTAGACAATAGTTATCTCTCATCCAATACCCTTGTGGGAATATTAACAATTGAACTTTATTAATAATGGATGGATTAGATGGTGAAGGCATGTTCACCTCAAACCTAAAGAGATATTTGTCAATAGAAACAGTTGAGAGGACCTGCAGCTCCCTGATGTAAATTAAAGATCTGATGTCAATGCGGTGCTTCAGGTGATTAAAAAAAGCAGGTGGATTTCTTGTTACTGTGTGTACAGGTCGCTGTAAATGTCTACAAAGCCCATCCCTCTTTGGTCAAGATGGAAAATTCATGCATTGAGCTCAGTGTGGGTTATATTAAACATACGTGTGCTGATAAACAGCAAAGTTGAGGTCTTTGTGTGTATATGCAATATATCATAATACAAGAGCATCAGGCGACTGAAGAAATATTTTATCTGAGCAACTGTAAAACAAGTAACATCACGAAACGAATCGATAAGATGGATGTTTAAATTCACAAGTTGCTTTTTGACATTTTCACTTTTCCTTTTCTTACCTATCTAGTGGACAAAAGAGTAATACTGAAACAATTATTCAAGTAAACAATGGACACAATTATTTATTCCTAATTTGGTCACGATGCTCACAGCATGAATGCATGAGCTATAGAAGCAAAGTGCATTTTCATTATTTAAATGGAATATTAGCCAGCTAGTGTTTGGTACTATGTGTCATTTCTCGCAGCCTTTTATTTATTAATAACAAAGCTGGTGTTTAATTAAAGTCTTTTTCACCCTCAAAATTGTAACTAAATTAAGAACACCGGAACAGGTGACCGACGCCAGATCCTGATGACAAAACTGAAATGCAGAATCCGCGTCGTCGTCCTCAGTAGATCCAGGGCATGCTATTGCGTTCCCACATTTGAAGCTCCTGCTTCTTGAACCACAAGGAGATTTCCTTTTGGGCGCTCTGAACAGAGTCGCTGCCGTGGATCACATTCCTGCAGTGTGCAAACAGTTTTGTTTTTTTATATAGTTTTTTTAAAATAGTTTTTATTACCTCAGTTGTTCTTACCTTCCTACATCCACGCAGTAGTCTCCACGAATAGTCCCAGGGAGAGACTCAGCCGGGTTGGTCTCGCCCAACATTTTGCGTGCTGTCTTGACCACATCAAGACCCTGCCATACCTGAATCAACACAGCCATTATTATGTGTATTCAAAGAGAGGTTCATGTAATTTTTATTATTGTATGCATCAAATTCATGAAAATACAGCTATGTCGCAAACAAAAATGCAAATAAGGAATGAGTTTCTAATAGGCTTCCACTTCAGTGAATAGAAAAACATAATGGAGCCATTAACTTAGTTTAATATAAGTACCATTTTAACACAAGAACATCTCACCATGGCAACCACTGGACCAGACCTCATGTAGTGAATCAGTTCACTGAAAAAAGGCTTGTTCCGCAGATCCCAATAATGATCCAAAAGAAGATCCTCTGAAGCCTGAGACATGCATATAATTAATGTATGGAAATAAGAAAAATACAATGTATTGTAGGTGGTGCGCTTTTATACCTGCACAAGTTTCAGTGCCACCAGTTTGAACCCTTTTCTCTCAAAACGCTGCACAATTTCACCCACCAGTTTCCGCTGCACGGCATCTGGTTTGATAGCAATAAAGGTGCACTCGTTCACACCTATCCAGCCTGGAGAAAATAAAATAATTTATTACTGAGTAAACATTTATTAATGAAAAAAAAATGACTGCAATAAACATCTGGATGTTTCATCTGAAGAATAAAAGTCACAGGATTTTGGACAATAAACATCTCTTGGGTTATTTTGTTTTTATGAAAAAATAAGGATGTTAGGATGTCATTTACGAAATTCAAAAACTCAAAACGTTGTCAGTTTTAAATTGATTTAATCCCGTTGGATTTGGAAGTTCAATAATTTGGCCAGCAGAGGGCAGTGCACCAATACAAAACCAACGAATCAGCGTCACGCAGCATCCGCAAAGTTTTGTTTACATTCACCATGGAAACTGCTAGCTTCAAAATGGCAGCCACATCCCACAATGCCACGCGATTCGCAACTAACTTCACCTATGACGCTCGTTAGCATTCGGCACGATTATGAGCTTCTCACCAGCTGCAAACAAGCACGCGGTGACGAACTGGAGAGTCGAAACTGATACAACACTGACCTGACTGGAAGATTTGCGAAAACAAAGAAAGAAAAAAGCCAATCATGGTGGCTGTGGACGGTGTTCACTTCGAGCAAGCAGGACCGGAGTTCGGCGCACGCTTGCTTTTCTTTGCAGACACTGGTTGACGTGTGTTTGGAGTCCTTGCAGCAAGATAAGTACACGTAGACTATTTCTTAGAATTTGTCGACTTTTCCCCCATACTTAATATATTAATCATAATGAAGATAAATCAAATGATGAAAAAAATAGAAGTACCTTTGCTCTGTATAATAACATTCCCGTAACTCGACATTAGATTTTTCTGATCTTCCGGGACCTTATTCTCTAAAAAAGTCCCAATGATCACACACACATCTGGGTGTGGTGAAATTTGTCCTCAGCATTTAACCCATCCCCGTGTGATTTTCATGAGCAGGAGTGGTGCCGCGCCCGGGAATCATTTGGTGATCTAACACCCCAATTCCAACCCTTGATGCTGAGTGCCAAGCAGGTAGGCAATGGGTCCCATTTTTATAGGCATTGGTATGACCCGGCCGGAATTTGAACGCACAACCTGCTAGTCTCACGGTGGACACTCTACCACTATTTGCTTGTGAGCTGCTCCATAAAACCATATATGTTCCATGCCATACGAGCGACAGTTCCATAGTGTAGTGGTTAGTGCTCTGGACTTTACCCCCAGCGACCCGGGTTCAAATTTCACCAAGATGTTAAATATTCTATCATGGAAACATTTGCAACAAAGTTGCTTGTGTGCTGCCCCATAAAACCATGTAAAATCCATGTAATAGGAGCGAGGGTTCCATAGTGTAGAGGTTAATTCTCTGGCCTTTCACCCCAGCGACTTGTGGTCAAATCCCAGTAGGATCTAAAATATTTTATCATGGAAACATTTGCAACACAGTTGCTTGTGTGCTACTCCATAAAACCATGTATGTTCCATGTTATATGAGCGAGGTTCCATAGTGTAGTGGTTAGTGCTCAGGCCTTTCAACCCAATGATCAGGCTCCTGCAGAACGTGAGGATGAACTGATCATTTGAATCAGGTGTTTTTAGCGAGGGAAACTTGGAAAACATGTAGGAATGCGGCCCTCGAGGACTGGACTTGGACACCCCTGCCTTACACTGAGTGCCAAAAGTCCCAATGATCGTGAGCAGCAGGGGGGGGGCCCATTTCAACCCCTTACACTGAGTGCCAAGCAGGGAAGAAATGGGTACCATTGTTATAGTCACTGGTATGACTCGGCAGGGGTTTGAACCCACAACCTCCCAATCTCAGGGCGGACACTCTCCTCTTAGGCCACTGAGCTGGTAAGCACTTGTATCGTAGTATAACACTTAGAGTCGTTTTTAAATAACGTGTATACCTATATACGCCTAAATATTGTCATCCGATATATCTACTGCAATTTCACATTAGATTGCTGGTTTGAAATTTGCTTTTAATATTATTATTTTTAATAAACATTTATGTTAAAACTTGTCTGGCGTCTTATTCCTTGTTTTTATATCCGCCAATTAAAACATAAAAATCAGACATTTGGTTAACTGCTTTATATGACAATATGTGGAGGTATACTACACGAGGTTAACGAGGTGGCGTTAACCACTCGACCAGAGCCTGCTCGGAAACAAAAGGAGATTTGGTCCTATTGATAGGGTATCCATCCAAACATGTTCGGTGTTCAAAGTTTCATCGGATAGTCCGAAGCAACCCTTTCCACAGTAGTCACCATGACGGGCGACCACCTGGCGGCGTCAGTGTGCGGAGCGCCGTTGGACGATCAGGAGAAGAAGATTTGAATTGACGGATGTGACGTCAGGGCTTTCGGTAAATTGAAGACAGGTGTGCTCAAGGGGAGTTATCATATGCAGGTGCCACCGAGCGCGTGGCGGCGGCGGCGGCGGACGGTTTCTCAGGTAAGCGAGCATGCTAGCAAATGTTTGTCGTCTCCTGCCGTTTTTCACGACGGACGCCGTGTTTGTTGCACGATTGGCACGCTTTGTTGCCTTTTCTCACAAGCCTTTTTTAATTTTTGTATTTATTTTGTTTGTCGCAGGATTGTCGTACTCTCGTGACTCGGCCACGTCACGTCCACAGCGACGGTGGGCCTGGAGGTAAATTGTAGGCCGCAGGCCATTTAGCCCGTGAGCAAATGTTTGCAGTTTCCTACGATGCCATTTATTATTTCTTGCAGGATTTTCGCTGTCCAGGGAGTGCTTGGGGTTTCGGCACGGCACGCCACGCCACAATCCACTTTGCGTCGCGTCGTTGCGCGTTTTGGTGGTATTTTAAATGTCTTTAGCGGTTGTGTCTTTTAATGCTGGCCAGCATTTTTTCATTCGTCTGTCTGTAGAAGGTTCGTAAATGAGGCCGCCGATAAGCGCGTGTTTGTCTGACAATGAAATGTTAGATTGACTCTAGTCAAGTAAACCATTTATATTATTATATAATAACTACATTATTTTATATTATGCGTGTGCCATTTCCGTGTTATGCAAACTGCTAAATGTAACGAATTTGTTACGTCATGTCCAAATCAGAGCAAATCCATTCAAAGATGGCGCCCGTCCGCCTGCTCTCGTTCCATTACGCGACAAACATTTGCGCGGCTTATTTTCTCCCGTTTTGGACGCCGCCAACCTGGATCATCTGTCCAATGTGAGGTGAGTTGATGAATGATGAAATGAAAATATGAATTATAATCCTGAATAATTATTATAATTTACTACAATATAATGATGTATTTTTTCAACTGCAAAACTCTACTTCGTATGTATAAAATTAAAATATCTATTTTTGTTGCAATAACTTTTGTTTGTCTTTTGTAGCCCTAGAAAAGGCTGCCCAGTCAGCATCCTTCTATACAAGGCAAGCAGGAGGCTCTTGAGGAGCTATTTCAGTGATGCTGAGGACACTGAGGAAGAGAAGTCCTAAATCAGGTGAAAACCTGTTTTTGTCAAGTTTCAGCTTCCCAACACAATGGTTGTCGAGTTTTAGCTTCCCAGCACACAATTAATGACTGTCTGTGTTATTGTAGGCTGCAAGAGGAGCCGAATGGGAAAAGTATAATTCCACATGAAAAGGCGCAATGGCCTATCCAAAGGAGCAATGGCCTATCCAAAGGAGCAATGGCCTATCCAAAGGAGCAATGGCCTATCCAAAGGCGCAATGGCCTATCCAAAGGCGCAATGGCCTATCTAAAGGAGCAATGGCCTATCCAAAGGAGCAATGGCCTATCCAAAGGAGCAATGGCCTATCCAAAGGAGCAATGGCCTATCCAAAGGAGCAATGGCCTATCCAAAGGAGCAATGGCCTATCCAAAGGAGCAATGGCCTATCCAAAGGAGCAATGGCCTATCCAAAGGCGCAATGGCCTATCCAAAGGCGCAATGGCCTATCCAAAGGCGCAATGGCCTATCCAAAGGCGCAATGGCCTATCCAAAGGAGCAATGGCCTATCCAAAGGAGCAATGCCATATCCAAAAGAGCAATGCCATATCCAAAAGAGCAATGCCATATCAAGTCAAGAATCAAGCAGCACGCTGCAAAAGTCAACATGTGTGGATCATGTTCCCAGGAGGGGGCAGTGTGGTTGCCTTGGGTTATGGGTGCACGAGGGAAAGGTTGCAGGTGTGGACAGTGTTTGGGGGTCTGACGGTTGGTCTTGCTTGAGAGGTTGTGGCTTATCTGGATCCAGCGGTGTCTTGTGCTTGGTTGCCATCGACGGCTCACTTGGGGGAGGACGTGGTGACTTGGATAGAGACAAACCTGAACTTTGACTTGGAGCCCAATGTCCAAGCTTGCCATATGACTTGTACCATTTTGTCTTTTTCTAACCTGCCACTGTCGTGCTTGCTGCGTTCTTTGTTCTCCCCCATCGGTGTAGGGCGGCGTTGGAGCGAGCCGATCCCGAATGTCCAATTTTGCAATTTGACTTGTAGCATTTTGTCTTTTTCTAACCTGCCACTGTTGCACTTCATCTAACCCTAACCTACCACCACTGTGGTACTTGCGTTCTTTGTTCTCCCCTAGGTGTAGGACAGCATTGGAGCGAGACGGTAACATTTTGTCTTTTTCTAACCTACCACTGTCGTGCTTGATCTAAGCTGTGTGTCCTTTGTTCTCTAGGTGTAGGGGGCGGTGTTTGGGCGAGCCGGTCCACGAGGAAGACGTAATGATGCGAGCAGCGCCCAACTCATTGCATGTTCTGCCATTTGCAGGCCGGGCGCAAAAGGGGGGGGGGTGCGCACGGCCCGATCTGACCCGGCGACGGTCACCAATAGCTAGCCGCTGTGATCAAGTAAGCAAGTGACCGACAACTTGGGGTGCTCTTTGAGTTTCTAACATTTGTTTCTGTTTCTGCAGATGGCGACCGGGATGTGACACGATCTGATCAGAGGTGAACGGACCGCTGTGGCATCGCTCTGAAGTCGCCGAGTTTTGAGGCAGACCCGCTTCCCTGTAGGCGTCGAACTGCGCAGCTTCGTGTGAAATGGATTTTTTTTTTTTTTTTAAATTTACACCAGCGGTGTCCCAATGTCTGCTTGAGGGCTGCATACTGAAACAAATTCAGAATTCTTTGACGCAAATTCATTAAATCAATCACAAAATGTTACCATTGATATTTAGTGCTACAAAGCAGTGTTGTGTTCATTCGTGCGGCGTGTTGATCAAGTTGCCCCGAGGCTGCCATTTGGACACCAATGGTGACGTGTGTAGGGCTGCACGTGTATTGGAAAACTGCCATATGGTGGTCTAGGTTATTGACATGCACTTTAAGACAGCAAAGATTTGTTTTTTCATGTCTCAAATGAAACATTTTCTTGCCTAACTATTTGTAATGAGTTAAGACGATAAGTCATCGATGTAAGTTAAAGTTAACTAATCTATCTGATCTCATTGCGATCAAATAGTTAACCTCCATCCAAGAATTTTTCACAACTTGCCTCAGTGCAGTGGTCTGGCCCAATACTGCCATATCATTGATTTTCCAAAATGTTGTGCAGCCCTCATTGAGTGCCAAACGCGCAGCGATGGCAAGCGACCGCGCAGCGACGGCAAGCGCAAGCGACCGCGCAGCGACGGCAAGCGCAAGCGACTGCGCAGCGACGGCAAGCGCAAGCGACCGCGCAGCGACGGCAAGCGCAAGCGACCGCGCAGCGACGGCAAGCGCAAGCGACCGCGCAAGCGATGGCAAGCGCAAGCGACCGCGCAAGCGATGGCAAGCGCAAGCGACGGCAAGCGCAAGCGACTGCGCAAGCGACGGCGCAAGCGACGGCAAGCGCAAGCGACTGCGCAGCGAGACTTTTGTGCTTGTCTTGCAAGGTGGAAGGAGCCGGTGGACGGAGGCCACCAGACCCGCGATTGAAGGAATCACCCAAAGAAAGCAGTCGCCAAGTGTTGAAGAGGAGCCTGATGCATGACTGGCCAAGGCTGGCCAGAGGCGGTGACACGGCAATCCAATCTGCAAGCGTAGTGTACACACTTGTTGGTTTTAATTTGATTTCCTTACTTTTCTGCCTTTCAGCTGGCAGCGGATGGGGCGAGCGCCAGCCTGCACCGAGAGGGACTGGGCTGCACCCACAAGACCAGGGAGGGGGCAGGTAATGAGTACGTTGACAGAAGTGAACCGCATGCAACTGAGTGCCGTTTGTCTTTTTGCACTTGTGGAAGGCGGGTCCAACACCGGCCGGAGCAGACCCGGACCTTGGCCCGTGACGAGCGGCCCACACGAGACTGATGGGTGCAGATGCAGCCAGCGGTTCGGGGGAGTATGACTTTGTTTTTTCTTTTGTGCTTTCCCTACCCCTGTCTGTTTGAATAGGGTAACTAGTAGCACGCACGGGCATTTGGGTTGCTGTGACCCTTTAGATACGAATTGGCAAAGTAGACACCCCCTGCCTCCCTTCCAGCCTCCCTCCCTCCCCTCTCTCTTTCGCTCTCTTTCTCCAATGTGCCCGGCAGTACCTGCATGGCCTGGTGCGCTCAGGGTGGAACGTGGCTATACCTTGCCCTTTGTGGAATACCAGGGTATAATGTCTGCCTGCCTGGGTCCCAGTGTCGTCGACGGTGTCGAGGACGAGGAGATTCTCCGTGACGCTTTCCGTGACGTCACGTTTTCCTCTTTTTTTTTCCCTCTCGGCCAAGCGAGCTCTACTCAGGGGGAACTGGCCGGTTGCGCTTAAGTGCGCACCAAAGCCTCTTCTCATCTCCTCCTCTTCCCTTTTTGTAAGGGGTTAAACACTTCATAACCCGGATCGCTCCAATGCGGGAGGATCGTATGAGACATGCGCCAGCCTGTGCGTGCCGCTAGTTACCTGATTCAAACTTACCTCAAGGTTGGGGGGGGGGGGGTGCTAGTGGAATTTTTCCCCTTGCCAAAACCACCACAATGTCTGCCTTTCAGGATTGCTGGGGCAGTGGATCGGACGAGTGCCTGCACAGAGAGGGACTGGACAGGACCGCGAGACCAGAGGGTAATAATAAAAAACTTTATTTGTAGAGCACCTTTCATACAAGAAATGCAGCTCAAAGTACTTTACGACAAAGAAAGAAATTATAAGCGTAGAATTCTTCATATAGGAACAGACATAAAAAGAAAACAAAGTTCATGTATGCATACGCAATTAATAAAGGGAGCTTAAAATAGGCGCAAGCTTTAACAGACAGGTAATGAGTACGTCCACAGAAGTGAACCGCATGCGACAGTGCCGTTTTTGTTTTTGCAGTACCACGAGGCGGAGGATGAGTCCAAACGTCGAATACCGGCCGGGCGGGGAGGAGCCAACCATCGGCCGACCTTCGCCTGTGATGAGCGACCGACACGAGACGGACGGCTGCGGATGCGGCGAGGGCAAAGCGCTCAGCCAGCATTTAAGGAGAGTATGAGTTTGTTTTTTCTTTTGTCCTTTCTTTCTTTCCCTCCTTCCACTTTTTCACTGGGTGTGCACACTGGCCGTCTGCATGAGGCCTCTCTCTTTCTCAGCGCTGCGTCATTTTGCAATATTGTTGTTTTACTGTTTTTTTAATCATGAAATGAACTGTTTGTACTTTAATTGTGTGTGTGTACCACTGAACTGCAATTAAACTGTGAACTGAATTCAAGTGGTCCATTTTAAACATTGGCATTGGCAGTCTATCGTGCATACAAACTGGAATCATTTGAGACATTCTCAATGACAAGACAATTGTAAAGTCAGGCTGAAACAAAATTGACTTGTTAAATATGCAGTGTCAAGCTTTTTTTTTTCCAATTTTTTTAACTACACAAAGAAAGGCTGGATGCATTCTAAATGGTTGACAAAAGCCAAGTAGCCAGACACCCATAGATGGAAACGACAAGCGTACAAACGGTCTCTGTTGCGATCAAGAAGTCGTCTTTGGCAACCCTGCTTTAAAATGGCCACTGAACTCTGAATCTTGCAGAATGTTGGTACATTTTTCTGTATGAGTAAAAGCTGTTTTAATGTGGTCAGAGCCATTTTTTGGTTTGTTTTGAATCGTCATGCATTGTGGGCATTCTTGTGAATAAAATGCACAGTGGGGGGTTTTCTTCCTGTTGGTGGTCTTGTAAATAAAGTCAACTTTGGTGTCAGTCATCATTGGCGATGAGCCTCAATTGAAGCTGCATCTCTTGAATGTGAAACTTCTTGCATGTTTTGTTGCACGGCTTGGCGTCCCCATTGGCTGTCTGACTACAAAGAAGGCTGTTTCTGTACAGTCCAGGTCGTTGCTGAGGTCAATTGAATGTATAAACATAGCGTGTAACGTTTAGGACCTTGGCTTTCAATTCAAAGCACAGTTGCTGAACTACACGGCCAGCCTCTGTACATGTACTGGGTGATACCACCCAGTTCAGAGTGAAGTAAAGGGCAGAGTGTTCGTCTTCCTACCAGCATCCTCATGAAATTGACCATATCAGACAGGCTAGATGAATTCCAAGTGCTACCACCGGGTGGCAGCATATTTGCCTCAAGCTGTCTGGTGCTGGGTTAATGCGTTTTCGTTGTTTTGCCCAAAGCAACCGAATACACATTTGCCTCAGCCTGTCTGACGCTCCATTGAACTGTATGCAATAATTTTTAACTTGAAACAGCTACATTACAAATAATAGACGTCTTTTGCGGTTTGTTTTGCCCAAAGCAACCTAACAAATACGCATAGGTACTGCCGCTATCTCGTCAATGTGTATGTCTCTACAAAGCAAATTCATTTGCGTAATAAACCACATGCTAAAAAACATATTCATGTGATGCAGAAAGTCGTCTTCTGTGGTTTGCTAAGATTTGCCAATTTGAGCAATGCCGTATCTGAACCCGAGGCTGGGGGTTGCCCGTCCATGTGCCTAATCGCTCGGCCATTGATACATCAGCACTGCTTCTTTCTAGGTCTCATGTCCTCAGCACTGCAAACCTTTGTGCCGGTACACCATATGAAGTAATGAATATGTTTTTTCTTTACACCTCCTCTAATGTGTATCAAGCATACCAGATGGTGTTTTAGAACAGCCTAGAATATTAAGTTACAAAAAGTTTAAAAAAACTTACTAAAGTTTAAAAAAGTTATTGATTATATATTTGCTCCAAGGAGGGAGTATTGACAAGTGTTACCTCCAGGGGGCGCAGGTAGCGTGGGGGGGGGGGGGGGGGTAGTGGGCGCAGGCGGCACGGGGAGCAGGCGGCGCAGGTAGCAGGCGGCAGGCAGCGCAGGCGGCGCAGGCAGCAGGGGTGGGGAATCGAACCCTGGATCTCAGGTGTTCGAGCGCAGCGACGGAGCCACTCGCCAAGCGTGGCGAGCTCGGCAGTGACCCCGCTTTCACTTCGAGTCATTCTTATACGTTCAGTATTACGCTCCGCGCGTGCTGGGTAAGTACAAAAGAGAACTGGCGGCCGCCGATTGCCAGGTCACGCTGGCCGACCGGTTCGTGACACGGCCTCATGCCCCGTACAGCTCTGGTTCGATCCCAGCGGTGGGAACTTTCACCGGCCCACTTTTGTGAGCGTCTGAATACACGCATATAGGTTGCATGTCGACGCATTTATTTATGTGTAAACGCCCAGTGTGGCCCCGCCTGCAAGTGGGCGGGGCGATGCAGCTGGCCCCGCCCCTGGCCCCGCCCTACAAAACGATAGTAGGGCAGGGGGCGGGGCCATTTCGATGGGGGCGGGGCCCCATCGAAATGGCCCCGCCCCCTGCCCTACAAAAAGACAGGAGGGTAGGGTAGGGACGAAGCCCCGCCCCCTGCCCTACAAAAAGACAGTAGGGTAGGGGGCGGGGCGAAGCCCCACCCCCTACCCTACTGTCTTTATATACAGTATATATATATACAGTATATATATATACTGTATATATATATACAGTATATATATATATACTGTATATATATACAGTATATATATATACAGTATATATATATATATACACAGTATATATATATACAGTATATATATACACTGTATATATATATATATATACATATATATATATACAGTATATATATACAGTATATATATACTGTATATATATATACTGTATATATATACAGCATATATATATATATATATATACAGTATGTATATATATATATACATGTATATATATATATATACTGTATATATATATATATACAGTATATATATATATATACTGTATATATATATATATACAGTATATATATATATATATACAGTGTATATATATATATATATACAGTGTATATATATACTGTATATATATACTGTATATATATACAGTATATATATATAGTATATATATAGTATATATATATATACAGTATATATATATATATACAGTATATATATACTATATATATATATACTGTATATATATATATACTGTATATATATATATATATACTGTATATATATATACTGTATATATATATATACTGTATATATATATATAGTATATATATATATACAGTATATATATATATATACAGTATATATATACTATATATATATATACTGTATATATATATACTGTATATATATATATATATACTGTATATATATATACTGTATATATATATATACTGTATATATATATACAGTATATATATACTGTATATATATATACTGTATATATATACAGCATATATATATATATATATATATACAGTATGTATATATATATATACATGCATATATATATATATATATACTGTATATATATATATATACAGTATATATATATATATACAGTATATATATACTGTATATATATATATATATATATACAGTGTATATATATATATATATACAGTGTATATATATACTGTATATATATACTGTATATATATACAGTATATATATATAGTATATATATAGTATATATATATATACAGTATATATATATATATACAGTATATATATACTATATATATATATACTGTATATATATATTGTATATATATATATATATACTGTATATATATATACTGTATATATATATATACTGTATATATATATATATATACTGTACATATATATACAGTATATATATATACAGTATATATATATATACAGTATATATATACTGTATATATATATACTGTATATAAAGACAGTAGGGTAGGGGGTGGGGCTTCGCCCCGCCCCCTACCCTACTGTCGTTTTGTAGGGCAGGGGGCGGGGCTTCGTCCCTACCCTACCCTCCTGTCTTTTTGTAGGGCAGGGGGCGGGGCCATTTCGATGGGGGCGGGGCCCCATCGAAATGGCCCCGCCCCCTGCCCTACTATCGTTTTGTAGGGCGGGGCCAGGGGCGGGGCCAGCTGCATCGCCCCGCCCACTTGCAGGCGGGGCCACACTGGGCGTTTACACATAAATAAATGCGTCGACATGCAACCTATATGCATGTATTCAGACGCTCACAAAAGTGGGCCGGTGAAAGTTCCCACCGCTGGGATCGAACCAGAGCTGTACGGGGCATGAGGCCGTGTCACGAACCGGTCGGCCAGCGTGACCTGGCAATCGGCGGCCGCCAGTTCTCTTTTGTACTTACCCAGCACGCGCGGAGCGTAATACTGAACGTATAAGAATGACTCGAAGTGAAAGCGGGGTCACTGCCGAGCTCGCCACGCTTGGCGAGTGGCTCCGTCGCTGCGCTCGAACACCTGAGATCCAGGGTTCGATTCCCCACCCCTGCTGCCTGCGCCGCCTGCGCTGCCTGCCGCCTGCTACCTGCGCCGCCTGCTCCCCGTGCCGCCTGCGCCCACTACCCCCCCCCCCCCCCCCCCACGCTACCTGCGCCCCCTGGAGGTAACACTTGTCAATACTCCCTCCTTGGAGCAAATATATAATCAATAACTTTTTTAAACTTTAGTAAGTTTTTTTAAACTTTTTGTAACTTAATATTCTAGGCTGTTCTAAAACACCATCTGGTATGCTTGATACACATTAGAGGAGGTGTAAAGAAAAAACATATTCATTACTTCATATGGTGTACCGGCACAAAGGTTTGCAGTGCTGAGGACATGAGACCTAGAAAGAAGCAGTGCTGATGTATCAATGGCCGAGCGATTAGGCACATGGACGGGCAACCCCCAGCCTCGGGTTCAGATACGGCATTGCTCAAATTGGCAAATCTTAGCAAACCACAGAAGACGACTTTCTGCATCACATGAATATGTTTTTTAGCATGTGGTTTATTACGCAAATGAATTTGCTTTGTAGAGACATACACATTGACGAGATAGCGGCAGTACCTATGCGTATTTGTTAGGTTGCTTTGGGCAAAACAAACCGCAAAAGACGTCTATTATTTGTAATGTAGCTGTTTCAAGTTAAAAATTATTGCATACAGTTCAATGGAGCGTCAGACAGGCTGAGGCAAATGTGTATTCGGTTGCTTTGGGCAAAACAACGAAAACGCATTAACCCAGCACCAGACAGCTTGAGGCAAATATGCTGCCACCCGGTGGTAGCACTTGGAATTCATCTAGCCTGTCTGATATGGTCAATTTCATGAGGATGCTGGTAGGAAGACGAACACTCTGCCCTTTACTTCACTCTGAACTGGGTGGTATCACCCAGTACATGTACAGAGGCTGGCCGTGTAGTTCAGCAACTGTGCTTTGAATTGAAAGCCAAGGTCCTAAACGTTACACGCTATGTTTATACATTCAATTGACCTCAGCAACGACCTGGACTGTACAGAAACAGCCTTCTTTGTAGTCAGACAGCCAATGGGGACGCCAAGCCGTGCAACAAAACATGCAAGAAGTTTCACATTCAAGAGATGCAGCTTCAATTGAGGCTCATCGCCAATGATGACTGACACCAAAGTTGACTTTATTTACAAGACCACCAACAGGAAGAAAACACACCACTGTGCATTTTATTCACAAGAATGCCCACAATGCATGACGATTCAAAACAAACCAAAAAATGGCTCTGACCACATTAAAACAGCTTTTACTCATACAGAAAAATGTACCAACATTCTGCAAGATTCAGGGTTCGGTGGCCATTTTAAAGCAGGGTTGCCAAAGACGACTTCTTGATCGCAACAGAGACCGTTTGTACGCTTGTCGTTTCCATCTATGGGTGTCTGGCTACTTGGCTTTTGTCAACCATTTAGAATGCATCCAGCTTTTCTTTGTGTAGTTAAAAAAATTGGAAAAAAAAAGCTTGACACTGCATATTTAACAAGTCAATTTTGTTTCAGCCTGACTTTACAATTGTCTTGTCATTGAGAATGTCTCAAATGATTCCAGTTTGTATGCACGATAGACTGCCAATGCCAATGTTTAAAATGGACCACTTGAATTCAGTTCACAGTTTAATTGCAGTTCAGTGGTACACACACACAATTAAAGTACAAACAGTTCATTTCATGATTAAAAAAACAGTAAAACAACAATATTGCAAAATGACGCAGCGCTGAGAAAGAGAGAGGCCTCATGCAGACGGCCAGTGTGCACACCCAGTGAAAAAGTGGAAGGAGGGAAAGAACGAAAGGACAAAAGAAAAAACAAACTCATACTCTCCTTAAATGCTGGCTGGGCGCTTTGCCCTCGCCGCATCCGCAGCCGTCCGTCTCGTGTCGGTCGCTCATCACAGGCGAAGGTCGGCCGATGGTAGGCTCCTCCCCGCCCGGCCGGTATTCGACGTTTGGACTCATCCTCCGCCTCGTGGTACTGCAAAAAGAAAAACGGCACTGTCGCATGCGGTTCACTTCTGTGGACGTACTCATTACCTGTCTGTTAAAGCTTGCGCCTATTTTAAGCTCCCTTTATTAATTGCGTATGCATACATGAACTTTGTTTTCTTTTTATGTCTGTTCCTATATGAAGAATTCTACGCTTATAATTTCTTTCTTTGTCGTAAAGTACTTTGAGCTGCATTTCTTGTATGAAAGGTGCTCTACAAATAAAGTTTTTTATTATTACCCTCTGGTCTCGCGGTCCTGTCCAGTCCCTCTCTGTGCAGGCACTCGTCCGATCCACTGCCCCAGCAATCCTGAAAGGCAGACATTGTGGTGGTTTTGGCAAGGGGAAAAATTCCACTAGCACCCCCCCCAACACCTGCTCCGGCTGGTGTTGGACCCGCCTTCCACAAGTGCAAAAAGACAAACGGCACTCAGTTGCATGCGGTTCACTTCTGTCAACGTACTCATTACCTGCCCCCTCCCTGGTCTTGTGGGTGCAGCCCAGTCCCTCTCGGTGCAGGCTGGCGCTCGCCCCATCCGCTGCCAGCTGAAAGGCAGAAAAGTAAGGAAATCAAATTAAAACCAACAAGTGTGTACACTACGCTTGCAGATTGGATTGCCGTGTCACCGCCTCTGGCCAGCCTTGGCCAGTCATGCATCAGGCTCCTCTTCAACACTTGGCGACTGCTTTCTTTGGGTGATTCCTTCAATCGCGGGTCTGGTGGCCTCCGTCCACCGGCTCCTTCCACCTTGCAAGACAAGCACAAAAGTCTCGCTGCGCAGTCGCTTGCGCTTGCCGTCGCTTGCGCCGTCGCTTGCGCAGTCGCTTGCGCTTGCCGTCGCTTGCGCTTGCCATCGCTTGCGCGGTCGCTTGCGCTTGCCGTCGCTTGCGCGGTCGCTTGCGCTTGCCGTCGCTGCGCGGTCGCTTGCGCTTGCCGTCGCTGCGCGGTCGCTTGCGCTTGCCGTCGCTGCGCGGTCGCTTGCCATCGCTGCGCGTTTGGCACTCAATGAGGGCTGCACAACATTTTGGAAAATCAATGATATGGCAGTATTGGGCCAGACCACTGCACTGAGGCAAGTTGTGAAAAATTCTTGGATGGAGGTTAACTATTTGATCGCAATGAGATCAGATAGATTAGTTAACTTTAACTTACATCGATGACTTATCGTCTTAACTCATTACAAATAGTTAGGCAAGAAAATGTTTCATTTGAGACATGAAAAAACAAATCTTTGCTGTCTTAAAGTGCATGTCAATAACCTAGACCACCATATGGCAGTTTTCCAATACACGTGCAGCCCTACACACGTCACCATTGGTGTCCAAATGGCAGCCTCGGGGCAACTTGATCAACACGCCGCACGAATGAACACAACACTGCTTTGTAGCACTAAATATCAATGGTAACATTTTGTGATTGATTTAATGAATTTGCGTCAAAGAATTCTGAATTTGTTTCAGTATGCAGCCCTCAAGCAGACATTGGGACACCGCTGGTGTAAATTTAAAAAAAAAAAAAAAATCCATTTCACACGAAGCTGCGCAGTTCGACGCCTACAGGGAAGCGGGTCTGCCTCAAAACTCGGCGACTTCAGAGCGATGCCACAGCGGTCCGTTCACCTCTGATCAGATCGTGTCACATCCCGGTCGCCATCTGCAGAAACAGAAACAAATGTTAGAAACTCAAAGAGCACCCCAAGTTGTCGGTCACTTGCTTACTTGATCACAGCGGCTAGCTATTGGTGACCGTCGCCGGGTCAGATCGGGCCGTGCGCACCCCCCCCCCTTTTGCGCCCGGCCTGCAAATGGCAGAACATGCAATGAGTTGGGCGCTGCTCGCATCATTACGTCTTCCTCGTGGACCGGCTCGCCCAAACACCGCCCCCTACACCTAGAGAACAAAGGACACACAGCTTAGATCAAGCACGACAGTGGTAGGTTAGAAAAAGACAAAATGTTACCGTCTCGCTCCAATGCTGTCCTACACCTAGGGGAGAACAAAGAACGCAAGTACCACAGTGGTGGTAGGTTAGGGTTAGATGAAGTGCAACAGTGGCAGGTTAGAAAAAGACAAAATGCTACAAGTCAAATTGCAAAATTGGACATTCGGGATCGGCTCGCTCCAACGCCGCCCTACACCGATGGGGGAGAACAAAGAACGCAGCAAGCACGACAGTGGCAGGTTAGAAAAAGACAAAATGGTACAAGTCATATGGCAAGCTTGGACATTGGGCTCCAAGTCAAAGTTCAGGTTTGTCTCTATCCAAGTCACCACGTCCTCCCCCAAGTGAGCCGTCGATGGCAACCAAGCACAAGACACCGCTGGATCCAGATAAGCCACAACCTCTCAAGCAAGACCAACCGTCAGACCCCCAAACACTGTCCACACCTGCAACCTTTCCCTCGTGCACCCATAACCCAAGGCAACCACACTGCCCCCTCCTGGGAACATGATCCACACATGTTGACTTTTGCAGCGTGCTGCTTGATTCTTGACTTGATATGGCATTGCTCTTTTGGATATGGCATTGCTCTTTTGGATATGGCATCTCTCCTTTGGATATGGCCATTGCTCCTTTGGATAGGCCATTGCTCCTTTGGATAGGCCATTGCTCCTTTGGATAGGCCATTGCGCCTTTGGATAGGCCATTGCGCCTTTGGATAGGCCATTGCGCCTTTGGATAGGCCATTGCGCCTTTGGATAGGCCATTGCGCCTTTGGATAGGCCATTGCGCCTTTGGATAGGCCATTGCGCCTTTGGATAGGCCATTGCGCCTTTGGATAGGCCATTGCGCCTTTGGATAGGCCATTGCTCCTTTGGATAGGCCATTGCTCCTTTGGATAGGCCATTGCGCCTTTGGATAGGCCATTGCGCCTTTTCATGTGGAATTATACTTTTCCCATTCGGCTCCTCTTGCAGCCTACAATAACACAGACAGTCATTAATTGTGTGCTGGGAAGCTAAAACTCGACAACCATTGTGTTGGGAAGCTGAAACTTGACAAAAACAGGTTTTCACCTGATTTAGGACTTCTCTTCCTCAGTGTCCTCAGCATCACTGAAATAGCTCCTCAAGAGCCTCCTGCTTGCCTTGTATAGAAGGATGCTGACTGGGCAGCCTTTTCTAGGGCTACAAAAGACAAACAAAAGTTATTGCAACAAAAATAGATATTTTAATTTTATACATACTAAGTAGAGTTTTGCAGTTGAAAAAATACATCATTATATTGTAGTAAATTATAATAATTATTCAGGATTATAATTCATATTTTCATTTCATCATTCATCAACTCACCTCACATTGGACAGATGATCCAGGTTGGCGGCGTCCAAAACGGGAGAAAATAACCCGCGCAAATATTTGTCGCGTAATGGAACGAGAGCAGGCGGACGGGCGCCATCTTTGAATGGATTTGCTCTGATTTGGACGTGACGTAACAAATTCGTTACATTTAGCAGTTTGCATAACACGGAAATGGCACACGCATAATATAAAATAATTTAGTTATATAATAATATAAATGGTTTACTTGACTAGAGTCAAACTAACATTTCCTATAGTCCGACAAACACGCGCTTATCGGCGGCGTCATTTACGAACCTTCTACAGACAGACGAATGAAAAAATGCTGGCCAGCATTAAAAAACACAACCGCGAAAGACATTTAAAATACCACCAAAACGCGCAACGACGCGACGCAAAGTGGATTGTGGCGTGGCGTGCCGTGCCGAAACCCCAAGCACTCCCTGGACAGCGAAAATCCTGCAAGAAATAATAAATGGCATCGTAGGAAACTGCAAACATTTGCTCACGGGCTAAATGGCCTGCGGCCTACAATTTACCTCCAGGCCCACCGGCGCTGTGGACGTGACGTGGCCGAGTCACGAGAGTACGACAATCCTGCGACAAACAAAATAAATACAAAAATTAAAAAAGGCTTGTGAGAAAAGGCAACAAAGCGTGCCAATCGTGCAACAAACACGGCGTCCGTCGTGAAAAACGGCAGGAGACGACAAACATTTGCTAGCATGCTCGCTTACCTGAGAAACCGTCCGCCGCCGCCACGCGCTCGGTGGCACCTGCATATGATAACTCCCCTTGAGCACACCTGTCTTCAATTTACCGAAAGCCCTGACGTCACATCCGTCAATTCAAATCTTCTTCTCCTGATCGTCCAACGGCGCTCCGCACACTGACGCCGCCAGGTGGTCGCCCGTCATGGTGACTACTGTGGAAAGGGTTGCTTCGGACTATCCGATGAAACTTTGAACACCGAACATGTTTGGATGGATACCCTATCAATAGGACCAAATCTCCTTTTGTTTCCGAGCAGGCTCTCGTCGAGTGGTTAACGCCACCTCGTTAACCTCGTGTAGTATACCTCCACATACCAAATGTCTGATTTTTATGTTTTAATTGGCGGATATAAAAACAAGGAATAAGACGCCAGACAAGTTTTAACATAAATGTTTATTAAAAATAATAATATTAAAAGCAAATTTCAAACCAGCAATCTAATGTGAAATTGCAGTAGATATATCGGATAACAATATTTAGGCGTATATAGGTATACACGTTATTTAAAAACGACTCTAAGTGTTATACTACGATACAAGTGCTTACCAGCTCAGTGGCCTAAGAGGAGAGTGTCCGCCCTGAGATTGGGAGGTTGTGGGTTCAAACCCGTGCCGAGTCATACCAGTGACTATAACAATGGTACCCATTTCTTCCCTGCTTGGCACTCAGTGTAAGGGGTTGAAATGGGGCCCCCCCTGCTGCTCACGATCATTGGGACTTTTGGCACTCAGTGTAAGGCAGGGGTGTCCAAGTCCAGTCTTCGAGGGCCGCATTCCTACATGTTTTCCAAGTTTCCCTCGTTAAAAACACCTGATTCAAATGATCAGTTCATCCTCACGTTCTGCAGGAGCCTAATAAACGATCAACAGGCAGGGTAAACAAGCTGCAGTAGTTTGAAGTTTTTGCAATTATTTTACATAACTTTCCCCCCCAGAATTTCAATTTATTCTACACGTAAGACTTTCGTTTTTTAAGAGATCACGTGCTCCATCTATTCCATTTTGAGATGCATCCCCATCCTCTTTCCACACACTCGTAAATTGGTAAAATCTGTTTGAACATGATTTTGAAAGACACAGTTTACTACACACAACATTTAATCACATTTTATTAAGATATTTAACAAGTCATTTTACACATGAAACAGCGCTACCTTTGTTTCTGATGGTAGAACAATTGGTTCTTGTCCTTCACTTTGACAATTGTGGAAATCACACAGCTGTCTCCAGTCTCTCCTTCTTTCCTTGGTCTTGACTCCGGAAAAAGTCTTTGGTGAGCACCACTTCCCTTTCCAAAGGCATTAGAGGCTCCTCCGCTAGGATGGTGCCTTCCGTTTGCTTGTACCGCGCCAGCTTCATGGCACGCAGCAGCGGAGGGTAAGGGACATAGCGCACGGGTGGCTCAGGAAGGGGCACAAATTCCTTAAATTGTTGCTCAATGTGCTTGGGGACCAGGCGCCAGTCGTGGTACATCACTTTGTCGATTTCTTTGACCTCTTTCTCCTCTTTTCCTGTCAAATAAACATTTTTATTAAGATGAATTATTGTCTATTTGAGGATGATTTGTGATATGAATGTTTGGCCATAAATGTATGCAGTATGTAAGCAACATAATCAGTAAAGCACCACTTCAATTGAAAAGGTGCTTAAAAGGATGTGCAATAAATAGAAGTAGCTAATTTTGACTGGCAAATGTGTTATAACTTGAATTTACAATACTTGGATGACTTACCTTTATAAGTGAGGACGCCCCAGGCTTTTCCGTGATCCATGTCCTAGATGATTGAATTGGAAAACATGTTTAAAATGTGGGTCAGCACTTCTGACAGTCCATCCCAATATTCTCACAAGACTAAATGAGATGAATGCTCGTACCTCAGCCGTGTAGTCCACCTTGACTTTGGTGATCTGCCAGTAACTGGGCTCCGTGTGGTCCTCCAGCCACGACTTGCGAGTGAACACACGGCCCACTCCGAACATCCGCATACCCGCCAGCAGAGAGAACAAGCGACTCTCGCGGCGGACATCCTGCCAAGCCAGTACGGGGAGCATCTTCCCCGTGTGAGGACGCTTCATGGTGTCGTAATCGAGGGAGTACTTTTGCGAGTCCCGCGGTCGGTTCTTCAGCTCGCGGTAGGCGCGGATCTTCCGAGCCATCTCTGCTATGAGACGAACACGCTTTTTCTTCACCATGGTTGTGTGACCTGTGGAGGAGATGCCACACAGCAGTCTGTTAATAATTGCAAAATATTAACTTTGCACCAATCTCCATCTAAACTCGTTTGTTAGTTATGGAGCCATGATGCGCTTTTAATCAACTATATATTCAAAGCGAATTACCTGGATGTTTGTGATGGGTAAAACCAACTCAATTGACCTCCGCAAACATAACGCGTGACTTCCGGAATCTTGGTCCGTCAGTAAAATGCTCCGCAGGAAACGAACATTGGTTCCTATGCTTCTTCTTTACATTCCGGTGCAGCGAGCAACCGTCTTGCTGTGCATTACTGCCATCCTCCTGATACTTGTGTTATTGCGTGTCCCCGCCCCCTCCCGTTTACCATAATATATCCCCGTGATTCAACAATTAATTATAGATTTTTAACTCTTAGGAACATACATAAAACATACAAACGATGGAAAGTAGATGGCTGTAATAATTACTGTACACAAAAGAAAACACGTTTGTGCATATTCAGCATTCACTTTATTTTCATCTGAAAATCATGCAAGTAAAAGACCTTCAAATATCTTAATAGTTAAGTAAGAACGGTGCGTTTCTTGTTTTTAATTATCACATTACACAATGGTAAGTGCATGGATGCATCAATAAAAGACAAATAGAGTTAAAGAACACAAAAATAACACCTATCAGATCTGCAGGGGGAAATAATCATTTAGCAAACAGTGGAAACAGGCGTTCCGGTACTATTGCCGACTCTTGTTGCATTGTAACAGCACAGCCACAAGCACAGGCACAGGCACGGCAGAGCATGGCACAGGCACAGGCACGGCACAGCACAGCACAGGCACAGGCACAGGCAGGCAAAAGCACAAGCTGGCATAGCACGGCACGGCACGGCACGGCACGGCACGGCACGGCACGGCACGGCACGGCACGGCACGGCACGGCAAGGCAAGGCAAGGCAAGGCAAGGCAAGGCAAGGCAAGGCAAGGCAAGGCAAGGCAAGGCAAGGCAAGGCAAGGCAAGGCAAGGCAAGGCAAGGCAAGGAAAGGAAAGGAAAGGAAAGGAAAGGAAAGGAAAGGCAAGGGAGGGCGAGGCATGGCAAGACGAGGCGAGGCGAGGCAAGGCAAGGCAAGGCAAGTACAAGGCAAGTAAAAGGCACGGCAAGTACGAGTCAAGCCACAGCAAGGCAAGAAAAGTACAAGGCAAGTACAAGGCGAGGCAAAGCAAGGCGAGGCGAGGCGAGGCAAGTACAAGGCAAGTGCAAATGCAAGGGCAAGGGCAAGGGCAAGGGCAAGGGCAAGGGCAAGCGCAAGGCAAGTACAAGGCAAGTACAAGGCAAGGCAAGGCAAGGCGAGGCAAGGCAAGTACAAGGCGAGGCGAGGCGAGTACAAGGCAAGGCAAGGCAAGGCAAGGCAAGGCAAGGCAAGTACAAGGCAAGGCAAGGCAAGGCAAGGCAAGGCAAGGCAAGGCAAGGCAAGGCAAGGCAAGGACAAGGCAAGGACAAGGCAAGGCAAGGCAAGGCAAGGCAAGGCAAGGCAAGGCAAGGCAAGGCAAGGCAAGGCAAGGCAAGGCAAGGCAAGTACAAGGCAAGGCAAGGCAAGGCAAGGCAAGGCAAGGCAAGGACAAGGCAAGGCAAGGCAAGGCAAGGCAAGGCAAGGCAAGGCAAGGCAAGGCAAGTACAAGGCAAGGCAAGGCAAGGCAAGTACAAGGCAAGGCAAGGCAAGGCAAGGCAAGTACGAGGCGAGGCGAGGCAAGTACAAGGCGAGGCGAGTACAAGGCAAGGCGAGTACAAGGCGAGTGCAAGGCGAGTGCAAGGCGAGTGCAAGGCAAGGCAAAGCAAGGCAAGGCAAGGCAAGGCAAAGCAAGGCAAGGCAAGGCAAGGCAAGGCAAGGCAAGGCAAGGCAAGGCAAGTACAAGGCAAGTACAAGGCAAGGCAAGTACAAGGCAAGTACAAGGCAAGGCAAGGCAAGTACAAGGCAAGGCAAGTACAAGGCAAGGCAAGGCAAGGCAAGTACAAGGCAAGGCAAGGCAAGTACAAGGCAAGTACAAGGCAAGGCAAGGCAAGGCAAGGCAAGGCAAGGCAAGGCAAGGCAAGTACAAGACAAGGCAAGGCAAGGCAAGGCAAGGCAAGGCAAGGCAAGTACAAGGCAAGGCAAGGCAAGGCAAGGCAAGGCAAGGCAAGGCAAGGCAAGGCAAGGCAAGGCAAGGCAAGGCAAGGCAAGGCAAGGCAAGGCAAGGCAAGGCAAGGCAAGGCATGGCAAGGCAAGGCAAGGCAAGGCAAGGCAAGGCAAGGCAAGGCAAGGCAAGGCAAGGCAAGGCAAGGCAAGGCAAGGCAAGGCAAGGCAAGGCAGGGCAAGGCAGGGCAAGGCAAGTACAAGGCAAGTACAAGGCAAGGCAAGGCAAGGCAAGGCAAGTATGAGGCGAGGTGAGTACAAGGCAAGGCGAGTAAAAGGCAAGGCAAGGCAAGGCAAGGCAAGGCAAGGCAAGGCAAGGCAAGGCAAGGCAAGGCAAGGCAAGGCAAGGCAAGGCAAGGCAAGGCAAGGCAAGGCAAGGCAAGGCAAGGCAAGTACACGGAAAGTACAAGGCAAGGCAGGGCAAGTACAAGGCAAGTACAAGGCAAGGCAAGGCAAGGCAAGGCAAGGCAAGGCAAGTATGAGGCGAGGCAAGTACAAGGCAAGGCAAGTACAAGGCAAGGCAAGTACAAGGCAAGGCAAGGCAAGGCAAGGCAAGGCAAGGCAAGGCAAGGCAAGGCAAGTACAAGACAAGGCAAGGCAAGGCAAGGCAAGGCAAGGCAAGGCAAGGCAAGGCAAGGCAAGTACAAGGCAAGTACAAGGCAAGTACAAGGCAAGTACAAGGCAAGGCAAGGCAAGGCAAGGCAAGGCAAGGCAAGGCAAGGCAAGGCAAGGCAAGGCAAGGCCGAGGCAAGTACGAGGCGAGGCGAGGCGAGGCGAGGCGAGGCGAGGCGAGGCGAGGCGAGGCGAGGCGAGGCGAGGCGAGGCGAGGCGAGGCGAGGCGAGGCAAGGCAAGGCAAGGCAGTACAAGGCAAGTACAAGGCAAGGCAAGGCAAGGCAAGGCAAGGACAAGGCAAGTACAAGGCAAGGCAAGGCAAGGCAAGGCAAGGCAAGGCAAGGCAAGGCAAGGCAAGGCAAGGCAAGGCAAGGCAAGGCAAGGCAAGGCAAGGCAAGTACAAGGCAAGGCAAGGCAAGGCAAGGACAAGGCAAGGACAAGGCAAGGCAAGGCAAGGCAAGGCAAGGCAAGGCAAGGCAAGGCAAGGCAAGGCAAGGCAAGGCAAGGACAAGGCAAGGCAAGGCAAGGCAAGGCAAGGCAAGGCAAGGCAAGGCAAGGCAAGGCAAGGCAAGGCCGAGGCAAGTACGAGGCGAGGCGAGGCGAGGCGAGGCGAGGCAAGTACAAGGCAAGGCAAGGCAAGGCAAGGCAAGTACAAGGCAAGGCAAGTACAAGGCAAGTACAAGGCAAGTACAAGGCAAGGCAAGGCAAGGCAAGGCAAGGCAAGGCAAGGCAAGGCAAGGCAAGGCAAGGCAAGGCAAGGCAAGGCAAGGCAAGGCAAGGCAAGGCAAGGCAAGGCAAGGCAAGGCAAGGCAAGGCAAGGCAAGGCAAGTACAAGGCAAGTACAAGGAAAGGCAAGGCAAGGCAAGGCAAGGCAAGGACAAGGCAAGGACAAGGCAAGGCAAGGACAAGGCAAGGACAAGGCAAGGCAAGGCAAGGCAAGGCAAGGCAAGGCAAGGCAAGGCAAGGCAAGGCAAGGCAAGGCAAGGCAAGGCAAGTACGAGGCGAGGCGAGGCGAGGCGAGGCGAGGCGAGGCGAGGCGAGGCGAGGCGAGGCGAGGCGAGGCAAGGCAAGGCAAGGCAAGGCAAGGCAAGGCAAGGCAAGTACAAGGCAAGGCAAGGCAAGGCAAGGCAAGGCAAGTACAAGGCAAGGCAAGGCAAGGCAAGGCAAGGCAAGGCAAGGCAAGGCAAGGCAAGGCAAGGCAAGGCAAGGCAAGGCAAGGCAAGGCAAGGCAAGGCAAGTACAAGGCAAGGCAAGGCAAGCCAAGGCAAGCCAAGGCAAGGCAAGGCAAGGACAAGGCAAGGACAAGGCAAGGACAAGGCAAGTACAAGGCAAGGCAAGGCAAGGCAAGGCAAGGCAAGGCAAGGCAAGGCAAGGCAAGGCAAGGCAAGGCAAGGCAAGGCAAGGCAAGGCAAGGCAAGGCAAGGCAAGGCAAGGCAAGGCAAGGCAAGGCAAGGCAAGGCAAGGCAAGGCAAGGCAAGTACGAGGCGAGGCGAGGCAAGGCAAGTACGAGGCGAGGCGAGGCGAGGCGAGGCGAGGCGAGGCGAGGCGAGGCGAGGCGAGGCGAGGCAAGGCAAGGCAAGTACAAGGCAAGGCAAGGCAAGGCAAGGCAAGGCAAGGCAAGGCAAGTAC
Source organism: Syngnathus floridae (assembly GCF_059516105.1). NCBI lineage: Eukaryota > Metazoa > Chordata > Actinopteri > Syngnathiformes > Syngnathidae > Syngnathus > Syngnathus floridae. The sequence continues at coordinate 9,250,069 of NC_142429.1, read as the reverse complement.
AAGGCAAGGCAAGGACAAGGCAAGGACAAGGCAAGTACAAGGCAAGGCAAGTACAAGGCAAGGCAAGGCAAGGCAAGGCAAGGCAAGGCAAGTACAAGGCAAGGCAAGTACAAGGCAAGGCAAGGCAAGGCAAGGCAAGGCAAGGCAAGGCAAGGCAAGGCAAGGCAAGGCAAGGCAAGGGCAAGGGCAAGGGCAAGGGCAAGGCAAGGCAAGGCAAGGCAAGGCAAGGCAAGGCAAGGCAAGGCAAGGCAAGGCAAGGCAAGGCAAGGCAAGGCAAGGCAAGGCAAGGCAAGGCAAGGCAAGGCAAGGCAAGGCAAGTACAAGGCAAGTACAAGGCAAGGCAAGGCAAGGCAAGGCAAGGCCGAGGCAAGGCCGAGGCAAGGCCGAGGCAAGTACGAGGCAAGTACGAGGCGAGGCGAGGCGAGGCGAGGCGAGGCGAGGCGAGGCGAGGCGAGGCGAGGCGAGGCGAGGCGAGGCGAGGCGAGGCGAGGCAAGGCAAGGCAAGTACAAGGCAAGTACAAGGCAAGGCAAGGCAAGGCAAGGCAAGGCAAGGCAAGGCAAGGCAAGGACAAGGCAAGTACAAGGCAAGGCAAGGCAAGGCAAGGCAAGGCAAGGCAAGGCAAGGCAAGGCAAGGCAAGGCAAGTACAAGGCAAGGCAAGGACAAGGCAAGGACAAGGCAAGGACAAGGCAAGGCAAGGCAAGGCAAGGCAAGGCAAGGCAAGGCAAGGCAAGGCAAGTACAAGGCAAGGCAAGTACAAGGCAAGGCAAGTACAAGGCAAATACAAGGCAAGGCAAGTACAAGGCAAGTACAAGGCAAGTACAAGGCAAGGCAAGGCAAGGCAAGTACAAGGCAAGTACAAGGCAAGTACAAGGCAAGGCAAGGCAAGGCAAGGCAAGGCAAGTCAAGTACAAGGCAAGTACAAGGCAAAGCAAGGCAAGGCAAGTACAAGGCAAGTCCAAGTCCAAGTCAAGTCAAGTCAAGGCAAGTACAAGGCAAGTATAAGGCACGGCAAGTACAAGGCAAGGCAAGGCAAGGCAAGTCAAGTACAAGTCAAGTACAAGGAAAAGCAAGGCAAAGCAAGGCAAGGCAAGTACAAGGCAAGTACAAGGCAAGTCCAAGTCAAGTCAAGTCAAGTCAAGTCAAGTCAAGGCAAGTACAAGGCAAGTACAAGGCAAGGACAAGGCAAGGCAAGGCAAGGCCAAGGCCAAGGCCAAGGCCAAGGCAAGTCAAGGCAAGTCAAGTCAAGTCAAGTCCAAGGCAAGGACAAGGCAAGTACAAGGCAAGTACAAGTCAAGTCAAGTCAAGTCAAGCACAAGCCAGACACAAGCACAAGCACAAGCCAGGCACAAGCACAAGCACAAGCACAAGCACAAGCACAGGCACAGGCACAGGCACAGGCACAGGCATAGGCACAAGCACAAGCACAGGCACAAGCACAAGCACAGGCACGAGCACAAGCACAGGCACAAGCACAGGCACAAGCACAAGCACAGGCACAAGCACAGGCACAGGCACAGGCACAAGCACAGGCACAAGCACAGGCACAGGCACAAGCACAGGCACAAGCACAGGCACAAACACAGGCACAAGCACAGGCACAGGCACAGGTACAAGCACAGGCACAAGCACAGGCACAAGCACAGACAGGATCGAGCACGGGCAAAGCGCTGGCACAAGCTCAAGCACAGGCACAAGCTTGCAGGCTCAAGCAGTAGCACAAGCACAGGCGTGGCGCAGCCGCAAGCAGGCACAAGCACAGGCACAGGCACAAGCTCGGCACAGTATTGTACGGCTCGGCGAGGGCACGGGCACAAGCACAAGCACAAGCACAAGCTTAGGCACAGGCACAGGCACAGGCACGGCAGAGCACGGCACAGGCACAGGCACGGGCGGAAGCACAGGCACGGGCACGGCACGGCACGTCAAGGCTCGGCACGGCACAGGCACAGGCAGGCACAAGCACAAGCTGGCACGGCACGGCACGGTACGGCACGGCATGACACAGCAAGGCAAGGCACAGCAAGGCAAGGCAAGGCAAGGCAAAGCGAGGCAAGGCACTGCAAGGGAGGGCGAGGCAAGCACAAGGCGAAAGCATGGCGAGGCGAAGCAAGGCAAGGCAAGGCCATGTGAGGGCTAGGCAAGGCAAGGCAAGGCTGGCAAGGCAAGGCAAGGCAAGGCAAGTACAAGGCAAGTACAAGGCAAGTACAAGGCAAGTACAAGGCAAGTACAAGGCAGGTACAAGGCAAGGCAAGTACAAGGCAAGTACAAGGCAAGTACAAGGCAAGGCAAGGCAAGTACAAGGCAAGGCAAGGCAAGGCAAGTACAAGGCAAGTACAAGGCAAGTACAAGGCAAGGCAAGGCAAGTACAAGGCAAGGCAAGGCAAGGCAAGGCAAGGCAAGGCAAGTACAAGGCAAGTACAAGGCACGGCAAGTTCAAGGCAAGTACAAGGCAAGTACAAGGCAAGGCAAGTACACATACAAGGCAAGTCAAGGCAAGTCAAGGCAAGTCAAGGCAAGTCAAGGCAAGTCAAGGAAAAGCAAGGCAAGTACGAGGCCAGTACGAGGCAAGTACGAGGCGAGGCAAGTACAAGGCAAGTACAAGGCAAGGCAAGCGCAAGGCAAGCGCAAGGCAAGCGCAAGGCAAGCGCAAGGCAAGCGCAAGGCAAGCGCAAGGCAAGCGCAAGGCAAGCGCAAGGCAAGCGCAAGGCAAGCGCAAGGCAAGCGCAAGGCAAGCGCAAGGCAAGCGCAAGGCAAGCGCAAGGCAAGCGCAAGGCAAGGCAAGCGCAAGCGCAAGGCAAGGCAAGCGCAAGGCAAGGCAAGCGCAAGGCAAGCGCAAGGCAAGCGCAAGGCAAGGCAACGCAAGGCAAGGCAAGTGCATCAAAAGAACATTCCAGTCCAGAACGGATGTGTTATCCGTCTTAGTTATACTGCATCCATTGCAGCCTGGTCATCCTAGAAGAGGGACCCTCCCATCTGTGGTCTTTTAAGGGAGTTTTGAGTTTTTCCTTGCCCTCTTGGGAGTTTAAGATCAGGGGATGTTTGAGAATATTTGCCATTTTTCCCATGTCATGAGTGTTGTTGTTAGTCACCTAAATGTTGAACAGAGGCTGTGATTTACTGAAGTCGAATTCCTTGTTTGGCAGCCTCAGACATGGCAAATAAAAACCCTTGAATCTTGAACATTGTTACATAATGTCAAAGTCAAAGTCAGCTAATGGAAACTGCTAACACCATTAGCAAAGTGTGGAGTAGCACACTAGTTCTCATTTGTGTCTGCATGTTTGAATTTGTTTTAGGATTGCCCCAGCGAGGTAACACATCATGGAATCCGCCACTGAGGGGCAAACACCGTTAGCAGAGCGTGGAGTAGCACACTAGTTCTCATTTGTGTCTGCATGTTTGAATTTGTTTTAGGATTTTTTTCATGACTGTGATGTAGCGTTGGCCATGGCCTGAACGCCGACGGCAGCTGCGCCTCCGTGCGTCAACTGATAAGCAACATTGAACGGGGCGACGCCGTCGCCGCGCGGCGTATCCCCCAATAAATAGAATAACGCCTTTACCGCGTTCAGGCTTCAGCTGCATTTGCTATCCACCGTCCGTAGAGACGGCAGGCGGGCGGAGAATCGATTAAATCCCCGCGATCATTATAATCCAAGGTAAACGCTGACATTTCAGTCAGCCTGTTATTTTTGACTGAGGGGTGTAACGCGCGCCGAGCAAGTGCATATTAAATGGACAGGGGAGCGCGGGAAATTCAGGGGCCGAAATGCATTAACGTCACATGTCATGATTATTTGGCGCCAAAAAGCCTCGTCCGCTGCCACTAGACTCGTGAGGTTGGCGGGTTGGGTGGGTGTCGTGAGGCCGAAATGCATTAACGTCACATGTCCGGGCGGCCAATATTATTTGGCGCCAAAAAGCCTCGTCCGCTGCCACTAGACTCGTGAGGATGGCGGGGTGGGTGGGTGTCGTGAGGCCGAAATGCATTAACGTCACATGTCCGGGCGGCCAATATTATTTGGCGCCAAATAGCCTCGTCCGCTGCCACTAGACTCGTGAGGAGCGGCTTTGTCATTTGAGGAAAAGTTAAAGAAGTTAAGAATAAATTGAACTGATTAATAATTGTTTTTTTATTTGACCTTTACACCACAATTTTACATAGCTTAATATAAACATAAAGAGAATAATTGTATTCTTCTAATTACCAGTACCAACTATTTAAAATAAATAATTTAGTGCATTTTACAATGGAAGAAAATTGAGCAGGTTTAAGTTATCGTAGGTGTGGCCCTCTGACACAACTCAGGTTTTTCATGTGGCCCCTTGTAAAAATTAATTGCCCACCCCTGGTCTTGAGGCATATACATACATTTTCGGTTTTAAATGTTTTTTGCAAACTATTTCACAATTTTAAAAAATTGAGTGTTTCTAGTTCACAAACGTGTGAACCTTAAGTGACAGAATATTCTAGCTTTTAGGGGTTTATAGAAAAAATGACCTAAGTGCAACAGCTTTTAGGGGTTTATAGAAAAAAAATGACCTAAGTGCTAAAAGGGTGACTAAGGTGTTTGCAAAGTGTATAGAAAAAAATTAAAAAGTCAAAAAGATGCAACAGTAAATAAAGGTAGATGATTGCAACACTTATGACCAGAGTAATAAATATGTTGGTCCTTCATTTGGAACATTTAAACGAAGTGCACTCAAAAGTTAGTCTTAATTTGACCAATAATATAACAAAATTTCCAGATGGCAAGATAGATGATTATTTTGATAAAATGATTGCATTGAGTTTAATAATATGCACTATTTGCATACCACACAAAAAAGATAGCTGCATGGCTTAATCCGAGCGACACACGTTTTGCGGAAAGCACTCAAAATGGCCACCAAAATATCGCCATGTTTGAGACTTCAGTGTTACACTCGACAGTACGTCCTCATATTAAAAACAAATCCCTGTTCACGAATGGCAAGAGATATCTACAGTTGACGTCTTTTGCTACAGTGCTTTGGATCCCGTGTGAGTGATGGCATGAGAAGATCGTTCCCTTCCGGTGACGTTCTTCAATACTGCAACACACTTGAAAGCAAAGTATTTTCAACTTGGAGTAACAGTTACTGCCTTGTTTTCACGCCGCTTGTCAAGTCCAGCGGCACCTCTTCCTCTGGCAGGCCTCGGGGTCGGACGTACAACCTTCCGAGTCGCTCTCAGAGGACGACGGGCCGGCCGAGGGAGGGACGGGCAAGCACGGGGAACGTTCGGGGGTATCTGCGGTTTCGTCTGTGCCGCCGCCGTGGATATTGAGGAGCCAACCTAGCTTGTTGTGTAGCAGGTGACGAAGCCCCGGGGGAAGGGGTAAGACGTCCAGGGCGTCTGTACAGTCTGGCAGGAGCTGGCGAAGGCGAGCGCAGCACAGGTATAAAAGGGAGGTGGGCGCCGAGCAGGATCGGATCACCTTCATGCTGCTTTTGGCTGCTGTGGAGCACGCCATCGGGTAAAACCTTTTGTTGTGGAGATCTGTGGCAGCAACACCTAGTTGGACAATAAAGATTTCCTGTCTTATGATTTATTGAATGATGTCACACACAAAATATCCCACTTTGATTTCGTCAACTTACCTATGCATTTGCGATTTTTAAAGAATGTAAGCGTGCCGTGCCACGTGTCCAGATGAACCCCAATAATGGAGCCCTGGCCAAACCGAGAGGAGAAGTTCATCTTGTCTCCTTTATGATGCAACAAGCCTGTCAAAATAGGACATTAGACATTTATACCTGTATCAAGAACTATTGATAGGTTGGATTTTGTGCTCAATCAATATGCATGCTTGTATTACGTTTATTCAGAATGGAGGTTTTTACCAGTGTAAGACAGACCCCAGCTGTCCACATCCTTCCCCAAAAGGCTGCAGAACGAATGCCTGTATTTGTCGAGGTTGACATCAGAAGTACCGATTCCAACCATCTGGGCAGTGACAGTATAGAAAGCAAACCCACTTAGGCTTCATAATAAAATAATGGTTATGATTATTCCAGCATGTGTGCATACCATGTCTGTTCCATAAACGGGGGACGTCATCTTGATTTCCCAAAAGTGCTGCCCTTCCGCGAGCTCCTTGGAACCCCGAATTGCAGCCGTGCCGCAGCTGTACTCGGAGTGAAAGTTGACTTCGCGATTGTCGCAGCTCAGTAACGTCGCTGTTGATCGGCTGCTGGCATCCCAAACCCAGTCAAAATCTAAAATAGTCAAATCAGTCCAAATTTAAATGATGCAAAAAGCATCTCACATTACACTATACCTTGATCATCCTCTCCACAGTGACAGTCTTTGACTTGGTAAAAACCTCGCCGATGATGGATGGTCTCAGCTTGGTAGTCGCAGCCACAGTAAGATTCTCCCGTCACAGGCACAGCGCTGGGCACCGGAGGGACCATCACCGCCGAGTAGTCGGCCTCCGAATCCGAATCGCTGTACTTGAGAGCGTAGGAGAGACAGAGATAATAAATGCCATAATTCGGACTTTCAGTTGCTGCTGTAGAAAACAACATGAGTGCTAACCTCCAGGCGTTCATAGCCCCATCCATCACTTTCCGAGGCCAAGACAAGCGCTCTTGCATCAGCATCTCGACGTATTCCACCCCAAACATATCGCCAAGCGCGGCTGTTCCTGCCTCGTCTGGACATGGCAGCTTGACTTTCACTTGACGGTCACGTTGAATGGAGATGCAAAGGTGTCAAACAGCATCTGTCCAGCTGTCGCAAGAGCAGATGATTTTTAATCATGATGTTAATCATCTGATCGTGCTTGAATTAATCGTTTGCATTTACGTGATTGCAATTTTAGAAATTATTTCACGACACAAATGTTCTGGATGATTGACACATTGTGACTCCGAACAACGACGATTTGACGTGATGGTTTTTTTTCCCAAATTTTTACAACCATCGAACCGAGTGAGCAGCTATCGCTTACTCGCAATCATTTCGATGAGATATAGAAGCTTTTTAAAATGTAACATAAGCACATTTGAGTTGTGTAAATTTGTGCAAGGCGAACTAAACTATGTTATTCGTAATGTGATTCGTTTTCCATATAATATGAACATGCAGAGCAAACATACACGCTAGTTAGCTTTGGTGGGCTACTAGCATCGTAGCATCAACATTACCTGGTTGTTGGCAACTGACGTAAGAATCTTCATTAAAAGCACATATCCAGAGACAACGAAGGAATTTATATGCTTTCTATTTTGGCGTGACCCAATTTTCTTACAGCGTGATCGCAAACAATAACATGCAAGCGGATATGGAACGCAGTCATCACTTTGCGTCTTCCCTTTCCGGATGTTTTCAATGGAAATGAAACGTAAATAAATATAAATTTAATAGTCATTCTGATGTGCACTATTATATATTTTTATAGTAATATGTCTTCATAAATTGGTCGTACATCCTAAAATATAATGTATTATAATTGACCTAAAGTGTAAAGGGAAATCAGTGTGATATTAAATATATTAATATCGTATTCCGGGACTCTGAAGTGATCGTTAACGTCACAATTTGAGCAAAACAAGTTAATCTATATTTCCTTTCAGACACACTACAGCAAAAACTACTTTGTTGGTAAATTTTATCTGATAATTTAAAAAAAAAAAAAATCATTTACAGACAGACTTGTGTTCTTTCCAAAAAATATTTTAAATATCCAAAGGCTTGATGTGACTAATTTTTTTAAGTAAACATCTTGACCACAATTTTCTGTAGGAGGATGAGTTTTATTTGGAAATCTGACTATAGCACAGTTGAACAGTGACCTTGAAACAAACAAAATCAAGACAGCAGCACTACAGGTTGACAATAATAGAATTTGAAGATGCCATAGTAAACATAAACTCACTTGCACACATGATGCAGTCAGATCACACACACTTTCAATTTCATATTAACATGTGGACATCCTCCATGAATAAATCACACTACATCCAGAGGAATTTCAAGCACTTAGAACAATTACCGACAGTGCAGTTACTCTAACTATACACAGATAATTTATATCTTTTAATGTATATAGGGTATTTAATAAACAGTACTCCATTTAGACAATTTCATTAAATCTTCATAGCGTTCCATAAATAGCAAAAAAAAAATAGTTGACAGCTCTTCACTGCTGTGATTCAAAAAATGGTCCCCAAAAAAGAACATTAAAACAAAACAAAAAAATACTGATGTGCACAATTCCGCTGTAGTGTCGGATAAGAGTGACGTAAGCAGAAATTAAAGTCGGGTGGGGGTTGGGGGGTGGTGGTGAACGTTGATACTCAGCACAGCACAGACCGATTACTACATTTACAAGGGGGTGACCACTGTACAGGATAAGATCAGACAACACATCAGGCAGACTGTCCACACATCATCCCACAACAACCAACACTTCATCTTCATGCCCACTCTGTACACCGCACCTGACACAACCGGATGGCTCGGAAAATACAATTTGGACAGATCACAATTATTGATGACACAACTGCCAGGTCCAACGGCAACACGCCTTCACTTGCCATCCCATCTTGTCAGGCCCTCTTGGTGTTTATGGAAGTTGGTGAAAATCTATTTGTTCTCGCTGCTTCGATGTGGAATGAATGAAATGACGCTGGAGCGGACGCTTATTTCGTAGATAGGATAAGAGCCACGATCAGGCCGTAAAGCCCCAGCACCTCGGCGAAGATCAGGATCAAGATCATGCCCACGAAGAGGCGTGGCTGCTGGGCCGTACCTCTCACGCCGGCGTCGCCTACAATCCCGATGGCAAAGCCGGCCGCCAGACCGCTCAGGCCTACGCTCAGACCGGCGCCTAGATAAAGGAAGCTTCTGTTGAAGGAAACACAAATGATAGGTGACAACATGGCATAAACCAGTAAAGACCATGGCAGTGTGCTTAAAGAGCAACCAATGATCATAATGCTAAATTTTGATTGAGAAGTGCAGCAACATCTTCACTGTGGTTGTTTGGAGATGAGTCATACATGCTTCTCGACAAAAGTGAACATAACAACTTGTCTACAGACAGCAGCAGATGTACGTGATGAATCTTACTTGTAGAGAGTGACCTTCTCCGTGATGTTATTTGCTATCAGCACCGCCACCACCAGCCCGTAGATGGCGATGATACCCGCCATGACCACAGGAATGATGGACTTCATGATGAGCTCTGGCCTCATCACCGACATGGCAGCGATGCCAGTACCGCTCTTTGCTGTTCCATAAGCTGCGCCTAGAGCTTAAGGAGAAAGAGGTGGCAAACTGTTAAAACAGTCTTTTTTTTTTTTAAATCCCAATGTAACACATTGTGATCACTAAAGTGTGAAAAGTGAAATTATAGCTTAGACACACTGAAAGCAAATAACACCTTCTCAGTTGCTGCGGTGGGACGAGGAATTATATAATTTCAGTTCACTTGTTAATTAATGTGCATTGCATCCCCTCATCATCTGTTTTTATTGCTTGCGGCAGAAAACAGTAAACTCCAATTTAGCCCAACAATGTTATAATCGTGAATATATAGTCACTGCACATTTTTATGGTGTCAGTCCTAAGACTGACTGATGACTACTCCAGGTTGGACCCCATCCATCTATTGCCTAAAGTCAGGTGGGATTAACAGAGAATGCATGGATGGTTGGACTCATTTAGTAAAGCACCCCTGAGTTAAAGCCTAAAATATTACTTTAAAATCCAAGGCGTCCTCCACTTTCTATACAGTTGGATGAAGCACACTGGGTGCACCCCATGTTCCTCGCCCAATGCATGTAAAGCATGAGGCCCTCAGGAATGAATGAGGGGATGGATGTGTGGTTTTCTCCTTCACTGTCATACACCGAATATATCAGGCCTCAAACAGCCTCCTCTCTAGAGCGTGCGATTTCATTCAAAACTGGGAGGTTCCGATCTGTTGGTATAGAAATATCCAATTGCATTATTTCGAACTATATCGTCATGATCACAGAATGCCGATTGATTCTGCGTGATCATCCGATGACTGCCGAGCTAGCATCAGTTGGTGGTCGCTCGCTTATTCGATGAAGGCCGGTTGGCAGCAACCCGCCCCCCGCCTAATGACACGTATCCCCGGCGAGTATAGGAAGCGTAACCACCAATTCAATCGTGTTTAACTAAACGCGGAGCTCAGTTTTGGAGGTCATCGATCCGCGCTGCACGACAGGCAAAGCTACAGACGTTCATCAAATGTCAAATGAAGAAGCAGCTGTAGTTACCACTGAAGACCATGGCCGCAGAGGCTCCCATCACAGCGAAGAAAGACGAGTACTCGGGGATCTCCTCGGATGACATTCTCGCAGTATTTACGGGCCCAAGAAGCGACGGGAGATGGTTCTCTTACCGTTTACCTCTATCCCACCGTCAGCCTCGGACAGGTTTTAAAAGGGAGCGTTGCTATAGGCTACAGAGTGCTAAAAGGACCGGTGCAGAAGCGGAAAATGGCGAAACGGAAAAAATCACATGACCACCTGAATTGGAAGGAACCATTTGTATGGATTCGGGGGTGCTAGATGCTACAATTGTGGAAATGCAGTATTTTAATGGCGGTAATGGATACCGTGTAAACCATAATAGAGAATAATACAATTTTTTTGTGATTTGAATTGATACCTTTAGTTAGAGTAGTTTGATGTACGACTTTAAATGGTGAGTAGAATGAACAGTGTTTATATAGTGGTATATTCTGCTGCAAGTGCATACCTGCAGTTTGGCCAGTAGTGTTAACATTTGTTTTAAATACTACTTTTAATAAACTTTATAGAGAGCATGAGCCTAGTGGTAAAAAAATGAACTAATTTATATAACTGTTGAAATTGATTGGTCAGTTAATTATGCGTTATACCTTTCTGCTTAGTTGAGTTCTATTAACATGCAATTTTTTTTATACAACTCAATAAAAAGCTTCAGTTTAGCAGCCTAGTGTTGACCCACCGAGAAGGTTCTGGGTTCTAGTCAGCAATTTTGCCTTTCAGTGGGGTGTTTGGATCAGCCTTTTTTTTCAAAATGTGCCAGCCAAATTCATCTGTGACTAACTGTATAATTTGTATCTGTGTATTTGACATTGGTTCAAATTCCATACATGCTAATCAATGAGGAAATCAGCACCACACATTACAGATGGACTGTATTTTAATGAAAGATCAGATTAAAATTATGCTTTAATGAAAAGAAGCAGACAATAAAAAAATCACCATAAATATGCTGTAATTCTAATCACGCATTGCTCAAACATGATTGAGTAAATGGAAGCTGCAAGGGCCTCTCAAGTGTTACACTGCACACAAACACAAGAGGCTTGATCTCTAAAATGTCAGCAAGCAGTGGATATCCTAATTGTGCAGGTAAAACTCCAGGCATACACTGCAAACAAACTTTTGAAATTCAATCCCTGTGAGACACATTGACTCAAAATCAAATGATCAAATTCAAGCATCTGACACCTACCAGAGAGCCAGTTTTGCTTTTGACACGCCCACACTTGACTGATTATGTGCTCTTTGGCCTCCCGAATTTCCCACAGAGCTGAATAAACAGGTTCACATGTACACACAGACTCACATACCTAAAAGCAGAAGATAGTTCAGGTTTAAAATTGCCTGCAGGGAATGTGCATGGGCATGATTACCATTACTATTCACCAACTTGTATTTGTGACACTCTGAAGTTCCTATCTTCATGTAAAACCAGAAATGATCATAATTGTTAAAAAATAAATGCTGCTTCATTTTTTCATTTGTAGAATCTGCACCTTGGCCAGATGTATCTAAAACGGCATTGTAAACTTAAGGGGGGGGGGTCACTTTTGCATGACTTGCACCGGCTTTTACCCTACTTTGATTATAGATCACTGGTAAGAGGTTCATCACTCAAACACACGCCTAAAAATCCAATAACCAACCAACCCTAGAGTCATTCTCACCTACACCAAGCACAACTAGCAATTAAGATTGCATTATCAGAAACCTTGCTGTGGCTGCTGGAAAACACACAAAGAAAGGAGGAAGATAAGGCATCACATGCTATTCATGGCCAAGCCATGGAGAGTGAAAGTGTGGCACAGCGACGGGTCCAACGCGGGATGAGGGAAGCTACACTGGAGCCCTGCTAAGACGAGGGGAGATGCAACTTGGAAAACAAAAGTCATGGAGAACAATGAAGACTTCCTGCTCAGTCCCAGCCGTTGTCTTTTATCATGTGGGACAGCTCGATGATGTACTTTCCTTCCTTGTACTTCTGACTCAATTCAAAGGCTTGTTCCTGGCAAAAGGAGATGTCGGTTGTAAGGACAGGAAATGTTTTGCAATTTCAAACTCATCCGGCCTAACAGTAACTTCTGACTTGTGTGGACACTTACATATTTCCAGCCCAGGGTAGTGTGACAGTTTTCACAGTAGATATCAGCCACTGCGTGAAGTCCCGTGAGCAGCAGCCTCTCCTCTGCAGGACCACAGCCGATGTTCACCCTGAAAATCATCAAACGGCAGATAGACGTCACATGTTGCTGAAACAATGTGATTGTGTGTCTCTAAAACAATGACACTTTTCAGACCTCAATAAATTTAGCCTGAAACTAAATACTGTTATTCCCAGTGATTACATCCAATCTTAAGGTCACGGCCTGTGTTTTACTGACCTACTAACCCAACAGTAGCATGGCTAACACCCAACTTCAAGGTCCACTCGAGTAAATCAAATTATCTGTACGGTATCAGGTTTGTGTCAATACTGATACCGGGAAACTGTTGATGCCATAACTGGACTCATTCAAACATTACATGAAAAGGGATAACAATTCTATCCTTAACCTACATGTAGAATTAGTCCAATGAGAAGACTTTTAAATGGAGATTAACCAGTTTGGCATATTGTCAGTACAAAGTAAAACTGAAATCAAAATACTCACACAGAGTTGAAGAGGTAAGCTCTGCCTTGACTCCCTTGGAACGACTATTATGGAAACACAAATGAGACAAATCAACCACCAAGGAACCCTCCCAAGACTATCTTGGAGCCGAGCCCAGATTGTTGAGGTTTTATGTCAGTGCAGTTTTACCAGTTTCACCACACAATTAAAAATTATTATAGTAAGGGATGTCCCTACTCTCTTATGTTCATAATCTAACCACCCCAAAAACAAAAATAGGGCATTATAAGGTCAAACAATACTTCTTGTACATTGTTTACAAACACTTGAACTGTGAAGAAATCTCGGAATTTCGGGGATAGTGCAACAGTAGTTGGCGTTTGGAAATACTCACGCCATGTGATGTGATAAATACAACAAAAAGGTGGCAGCTGACCTTCGAGATTAGATCATCATGGTTGGCTAGATGGGCGCGGCAGTGCACGCAGCTGTAGCGGCGGTGACAAGAGTCCAGGTAAGCCTGGAACGTCTTGGCTTTTGTCAACTTCACCATATCTGAGCAAGGAAAGAGATGCCACATTATTCTTGCTCATCAGGTTCTTGCAAAGAAACTTATGTATATGCACTGATGATCTTAGACAAGGGAATATTTTATTGAATAAACCATTCCAACTGGGGTGCCATGGCACAATAGGGTGCCCATGAGTCACCATGGGTGCAAATGATACAATTCAACTTTATTTTTCAAAATATTATTTCCTTATTACACTTAATTACATTTCTTGATTCATTTATCCATGCCAATGACATAGGAGTTGTCCTTTGTTTTGTTTGATAAAAACTTGGTTTTATTTTACAACTACATAAAAAAAAGACCTCTGCTAGTTTTGCAAACCATAAATCAATGATCATTTATATCTGCTAATAGAATCAATACTACGAAAAAAAAAACCAGATCTGAAATGTTCGTAATAATTAGCTTTCTTTGTCACATTTAATGGCTCAGCCAGAGCACGTAGAGCAAGAGTTATGTTCGGACATGTCTATTGTGGCATCCTGCTTCAACATAAAAAGAAAAAAAGCACCACCACTTCAAATTTAGTATTAAACACAACAACACTGGATTTAAAATAAAGTGGAGCAGCTTGATCTGATCGATTATCTCGGACCTAGCCTGGTTTAAGTTAGCATGTTGGCTATCTCCGCACTGTCACAACATTGCAGCAGCTCAAATGCGCACTGCAGCTTCTTCCCGCGTTTAGCCACTTACCTCCCGATATCAAGTATCTTTTCTGCCAACACACTGTGGATCAGCGTGATTATCAAGTGGGAAAAAAAGAAGACTAAAACGGTACGAAGCGTAAATCGGGCTCACACCAAGAAGCCCACCACGCGTTGACGTCTTGGACAATAAAGACAATACAAACGGCTTCTGTTTATGACATGCGGTACCGCGTTTCTTTGCAAAACGTAATCGAGTCCAAAGACTATATTTGTTGTTACGAAAAAAAGAGAGAGTCGACAAAGGGAGCAATTTGACACATTCGTGACTAATCGCGCAGCAGACGGATGAAAAATGTGGTTTGTTTATGAAAACATACTTGGGGGGAAGTCTGAAGCACATGGGAGGGCAAAACAAAAGATTTCAACCAATAGGAACCTCGGAATAAGCTTTAGAATGTGGGTCAACCAATCAGATTGAACGTCACGTGAGCTCGTTCCCTAAGCAGTGGCTAATCATTTCCTGCTTTTTGGTTTGTGGGAATTTACTGTCCTATACTGTTTTAAAACATAAAAAAATGCCTAGTATTATATTTAAAAATATTTTGCTGTAAGATGTGATCATAAAGTATCATTGTTGTGTTAGGCATTATGTTCTATAAACATAACCGAAATAAGTGCATAATCAAATGTTTTTTTCTTCTTCAAAGTTTAATTTACGTAACCAGGGGTCACCAACCTTTTTAAAAATGAGGGCTACTTTTTGGGTAGTAATTGGGAACACACACACTTCTGAAACAACAAATATGGTCGAATTACATTTAATTATTTTATTATTAATAATTAATGATATCCATATTTGTCAGTACACCAATCTTAATGATTAATACAGGTAGTCATTTCAATATGCTACACTTAATTTCTACAAATCGTGTTTATATCTTCAAATGATCAATTTTTACAACATTACAAAGAAGAATATTCCATAACTGAGTGGGTTAATCTTAGAACTTACTCGTGAGGTGAAACTTGCTCAACAAATGTGATTTGTTGTTATATGCTACATTACGTAAGCGACCCATTGCAGTTTACATTTCACACCAGATTGCTAAAACTATTTGGGTCTTGATCAGACCCTACAAACCAATACACATGTATATATTTCTTGGCAATGCATCATTCTATATTTTAAAATCTTTTTCCACAAGAAAGCTGAATTTGCTTGCTGGATGAGTACCTTTTCTCCTTGAAAGTGTTGACGTCAATGAGCCATTCATATTCCATTACCCACTTGTCCCAATGCAAAGCATAGCTAATCGGGTCAGAAAAATACAGCCTTTGTTCTCCCTCTCTCGAGAGAGACTGTTTGATTAGTACCACAATAATGTGGTCAGACTTTGACCATGCCTTGACAAAGTGAACACACTGTTTTCTTTCTATATTTACTTATCACATTGAAACATACAATTGGTAATTATGAAGATAATTCATTCTAATGACAAAGTAATCACAGTCTTTATTGTAAGGAATGAGCTGTGAGGTCATGTTACTCGGGAAAATGAATGTAATACTGAGCTGTGCCAGGATGATTGGTGGAGACCATGGAAACGAATCAGACATACTCTAAATGTGTAATCCTGAAAGATTTGTCAGACTGATCTGACACTTAATATGATCTTCTTGCTTTTGGTCTATTTCAATCTTTGCACACCAAAAAGCTGCCATTTATGAGTTTCTGTGTTCAAATGTGGAGACATCAAGTCCCCTATTACCGAAATTAGTGTTTCTGAGGAGGTAGCCCGACAGACGTGAGGGATAGTCACTCATCACCCCTGTTGCCCCCACTTCGAATGCCGCTCTTATGTCTTCATCTGTGTTGCACACAAACAAATGCACCTGCAAAGTTAAACAAAAAAAAAAAAATCTCAAATTTTGACATTTTCATTAACAATTTCATAACGATATACTCACCATTTGGTACACAAGATGTTGCTGATTATCAGTAACAATCGGTCATTCAATCAAAAGTTATCAAATCCTTCCGATTAGCAAGCTTTGGACTTTTGTCCTCTTTTATACTCTCTTGAAATCATCTCATTCCAATGTGCCAGATGTAATACGATGATGGCATTTTGCTATCAATTGTTTTCACACTAAAACAATTAGGAAGTCCACTCATGGTCTAACTACGGGGGTGAGCTCATCCCAGCAGAAATGACATCAGGATGGAGCAAAAACATTCACTGTGGTGGTGTGTGCTTTATATAGTTTGGATGAACTCACCCATTAAATGCTTAAGCGGGAGGGGAGGGGGGGTGTTTCAAGGTCATGCATTCCATGTTATTTGAGAATAAGTAAGATTTCAGTTTATCCAATAGAGGATAAAATGGACAATAGCTTCATACCTGAATTCCACGGGCTGCAAGATGTTTAAAGAGACTCTTCCTCATAGTAACTCTACAATCATGAGAAATTTTAAAGTCAACAATTCTGACACAGATTGTGAAAATAACTCATTTACAAACATTTTCAAAATTAATATGAAAGAATATTGTCTATACTGGTTGTCAGTCCCAGCATGTAAAACAAGAGTGTTTAAGAAAACCATTCTCTCACTTTTCTATTAAAGTGATGATCAATCTGTTCCTCAAAATGTTTTTCTCAGGAATAAACGTCCTGCAACACATGAAACATGGAGCAAACATTACACTCCAGAAGAAAAAAAAAAAACAGGCCAGTTTCATCTTGACTTGGCCACCTGTTGATTATGCGTGGCAAGTAGAACTGGAGTAAACTCTCTCCCAGTGGAACAAAGGGCAGTAGGCCAGTATAGAAGAGAAACAGCAGGAGCACACCTCGATATAAGGAAAAGCTATACGGCATGGCTCCATTCTAGAGTGAGAGACACCAAAAGATATTGAGATTCACACATTGCAAACTTAAAACAATTTTCTTTCATTTACCATTTTGCGGCATTTGCTCAAGATTTTGGAATTCACAGATGCCCAGACGGTGATCTTTTCTCTATGGTAGCGTTTGACCAGCTCAGACACCTAACACAGAAATGTTTACAATCAAAGTAAGGCAAATATCAAACACGTTATTGGCTTAATTAAAGCAACACGTGTGATTTACTTCCAAGCACGTTACTTGTAAAAAAGTGCAAATGTTCAACTGGGAGAAGACAATCTGTAAATCTTATCGTGGATGGAATTTAAGTAGGTAGGACACAAAAGGTTATGCTGCCATACAATGAACAAATTGTTATAAAAGTTATATAAAAGTTTTTTTTGTGTGTGTCATCATTGCCTTTTCCATCAACTGACTGTTGTCCTCTTTAATCTCAATGCTGATTGGCATCTCTGGGAACTTTGTAAACACATCCTCCAGCAAAGTAAATTCCCTGTCGGAACCACTGCTGTAGTGACCTGGTGGACACAAGTTATGATAACAAAAGTGACATCATTTATTTTGAATTGTTTTTGTTTGCCACTTGTGAATAATCTACTACATGGGAGTGTCTCACCTTGATAAAATGTCAACTCAAGCTTTTCCTTGTACAAGGGTAAATCCTAGAAAAGCCATAGGAAGAACATATTTATCCATATTAATCCTGTACAAAAATAAATAAATGGAGCTTGTATTAAAACTATATCTGGTTCTCTATTCCCCCCCTACCTGAACGTTGACTGAAGACATGGTGACATCATGACCTGTCTGCCTCAAAAGATTCTCATCATGTGACACAACCACGTATCCGTCACGCGTCAAGTGACAATCCAGCTCCAACATCTGCGTTCCTTGAGCCACTGCGCTAAAAATTAGGGCAACTAATGTTAGTTCCAAAAATGGAGTCAATTCATTATGACTTAGATCCAGAAGTATTCTGTTAATTTGACCTTTATACATTACCAAAATGGTTTTAAAATAAATATGTGACATATATATATATATATACACACAAAAAAAATATTACTCACTGACTGAAGGCCTCCATGGTGCTTTCTATCCGCTCTCCACATCCTGGTAAGATAGTAAACAGTTATCTTAACAAGAATTTTATTTAGTTTGAGCTCTTGCATACTTTTTAATTGCTACTGCTTTATGAGCTACTTTTAACAACACATTCATTTTTGCTGCTATGAAAGACACGAGGCTAAAGTTACACTCCAATAAATGATTCTCTTCCTTACCTCCTCTGTGGGAAATGTGTGTACAATAGAAGCTTGTGCATTTTCTCTTATGAAGAATTTGAGGGTTCTTCAGCAGGTATAACGAGGTGAGGGTGTACCCACCCAACGCCGGGAGAGCGACACACCAAAAACAGCTCATCTTCTTTTAAAAAATCTCCGCAAGCTCTCTCGTCGGCTTGAATTAACAAAGTGGTAAGTTGCTGGAAAAAAATGAGAGTTTTAACAGAGCGATATCTATCTCAGTAGGAGACTACCTATTGTCTTTAGCCACCTAAAAGAAAATCTCGACAGACAGGTATTGCTGTTAATGTTCGACAATGTTGGCGCACTAGCTTTCCTAGTCTTGCCGTAAAGATATCTGGAAGTGGAGCTGTATAAATGAGTTAATGAAGCACCACAGCTGACCCACAGCTCACCTTTACCTTAACGGCCGGCCTCTCCCTGAAACAGCACTGGGCAGCTATTTGTATAAAACACACATTGGAGGTTGACTATTTGAAAATTGTTTGGTCTCCGTGATTAACAGGATGTGCATTATAACAGAGACTATACAATCTATTTATAAAAGACAAGTGGCAGGTTAATTAACTTGAATGCATTTTGATTAACAGTGTGCAAATGTATTACCGTAAATGTCTGAGTGCAGTACGGGAATGTTAATGAGACTATCAACTAGAAAACTGGAATGTGACGAACAATAGTGTGACATATTTAAGCCACTATGAAGCGATTCAAGCTTGTTTTTACAAGCTAAAGCAAACCAATCAATGCAAAATAAGTATTTTCCCACATTAGCAGTTTGGACTCTTTGGCTACATGATTCTGGTTATGTGGCTATAATTAACCAAACAATGAAAGTACAGTACGAATTATTTTAATTGCTATGATGATGATGTCATTTTATTTCCAGGCAAGAGAACGTCCGAGAGGAAGGGCGGTAGCGTGTCGAGACGTGTTGGAAAGGAGGATGTGAAAGTGGCGCGGCTGGATAAACAGGTTGGATTAAAGTGAGAGGCGGACTGTCAAACTCACGGATTTTGTTGCTTAATAACTCCTCACAAGATATTGTTGTATTATTAAATGTTTCAATACAATTAAACTGGGCTTTGTATTTTACTTAAACTATTTTACATAAATACTAAATATTACTAAAATACTTTTTTTTTTTTTTACTTGAGCACAAAAGTTTGCCCAGCTCTGATTTAAATAGATGGTTTTTTTTATCTAATGATTATTATATTGAATAAAACAAGTAATCATCCCAGGTCTGAATCACACTTATTTCATAAATACAGATAAATATAAATGATAAAAACAGAAAAAGAATTAACCATAACTGCAACAGTATCAGGAAATTTTTATTCAATTATATGCAATATAATTTTGTTGCTTTGTTAATCATTTAATTAATATCCATACAATATACATACTACAACCCTTAACTCATATCTCTTTGACAATCGACAAATAACTCCTTAAAAATAATTCCTTAAAAAGAACTTGGAGGGAAAAATCCAAGAAGAAAAAAAAATCCAAAATACAGAAAAGACTATCAATAATTATCACGCCCATAAGACAAATTAAGAAGAAAAAAAAATACAAATAAATGATACTGATTATTAAAAAAAAAAAAAATGATACAACTTTAACTCCCTTTTAAATAAAAAAAAAAAAAAAAACTCACCAGTATAACAACGGTAATAATAAGAACAACCATTTAAAAACAACGATATCTGGAACCAGGCCGCATGACAGACGGGCCACTAGAATCATCAATACTGTGTGAATGTGTATGACATGTTCAAGTGCAACATTTCACAGACTCACGCAGATACACTTCTCAGTTAAAGAGTGTGTATGTGTGTGCGATTGCAAAACCTTGTCCTCTTGCTTGGGAACCATGGCGACCTAATCTAATGTCACGTCAGAGGAGAAAAAAAAAGCAAGCAGGGTTGGCGTACTGATGGCTGATGGATACTCAAATGAAAATTTTTTTTGTAAGACCTCAACAATCTCACTTATGAAAACGCACAAATAGAGATGGTGTCCAAGCCAACACGCAAAATTAGGAGAACAAAAAAAAAAAATCTTGGCTGAATGATTACTATAGATACACACTGAAATCACACATACACAAAGCATGACACTTAAAGCTGAGTGAGCAGGATCAGACAGATGGAAAAGACTGAGGACCAAACAAAAAAAAAAAAAAAAAAAAAAG
Source organism: Syngnathus floridae (assembly GCF_059516105.1). Lineage (NCBI taxonomy): Eukaryota > Metazoa > Chordata > Actinopteri > Syngnathiformes > Syngnathidae > Syngnathus > Syngnathus floridae. The sequence goes on along the minus strand of NC_142429.1, from coordinate 9,229,506 downwards.
TGCAGACGTGCTGATTGGGTTGAAAAAAGTGGTGGCGATTGGCAAAGTCGTGGCTGGAAAGAAGTGCACACAGGAAAAAAGGGAGGCAGGGACGGAGGCAGCCCTTTTGAGTAAAGCGTGGCAAGTGTTGGGAAGGCGAATTCATCGATGGATTTTTTCACCACGAGCACAAAAAAAGCCTCACACCCATTGTTGGGACAGTCATAGTGCTGGCTATGGCTTCTGAAAGAACAGCGACAGCTTTGGACGACATTTGAAAAAGCGCTTCGGACCACCTAAGCGATTGCTGAGTTGATCGCATGGGGGTGGCGCTCCCCCCAAGTAGCAGTACGTAAAGACACACACACACTAGAAAACAATGAGAAACAATGCCACTTGTTAGGCGGGTCACTATGGCAACTGGATAAACAACGTCAAAGAAGATGGGCGCACAAAAGCAACACAAAAGAGTTGAATGTGACGTTTTGGGTGCTTTAAGTCACATGCAGTTTCACCAGTAGTCACAGGAGGGAGCCGCTCTTGGGGGGAGGAGAAAAAAAAAACAAAAAACTGTCCAACGACTCAACACACACATACACACTCACACGTTTACTGAGGCAAATATGATTCCAACCTGAAAAGACTTCCTCTGACAGTTCGGTTGTAAGATCCTACCAAAGTGCTCCCCTCACAAAGTTCGACTTCCATTTTTGAGGTCCGTCCTGAAATTTTACTCGAAACATTCCTAATGTTAAGTAGTGTATGCTTCCTTATCATGCACTTGAGCAATGGAGATAAGCGAGCCAAATGAGATAGCAGTAACAGGATGCCGTGGTGGCTTTCTTGGTGTTAATATCGAGCGGAGGAGGGGAAATGAGTTCATCTCACTGGCCGACTGTCTTTTATGTACTGTACTTGTGCTTTTACTGCTCATACAACCTCAAATGAAGAATAATAACCGAGTAGGTGCACATTGCAGAAAGCATCCGAGCGTATTCTGGAGCTTTTGTTAGACTTGGCAACATGACTGACTTGCTTTAAACCACACCTTAGTGTGACTAACAAATAAGAGGGTGAGTTCAATCTGCCTTTGTCTGAGCTGGAGCAGCTCCAGAAACATTCAAAAAAAAACATAACACGTTGATCAATCCGGTCGCTGCCCACTTTCTTGCATCTCTCATCCACTTTGGTTAATTTCAGGAACGCATGCATTCATATGAACATCATTTAGAAAAGAAAAAAAAAACTGTAAACATGCCAGTGAAAACATTTGCCTGAATGTCAAACGTTTAAAATGACTTGCACAGATCAATCAAACATAAATACAAGGAAGCTGATTTTTTTTTTTTAAAGCAAACAATTGCGTATGAATGAAAGCTATGACGAGCCTCCTTAAAAAGAAAAAAGCTTTTTTTTGTTTTAAAGTTTTTGTATGTAATGTACATAAACCCACACAACAAGCACCCCCCCGTTCTTTTAGCCCTCGTTTGTATGTTCTACTGTACACGTATGTAGCAAGACAGAGTAATGGTGTTGATTAATAAGGAATAGTCGTTAATATTTGTGTGCAAGAGAGCTGGGGGGAAAAAAACCAACAACGAAGAAGAGATTGATCGGGTAATGAAAGGAGATCATGATGGAGAAAGGGCTGGAAAAAACCAGGACAGAGGAAACTGAAGAGTGCAGAGGAGAGTAAAGAGCGAAGAGCCGCAACGGCCCCACCTAACCACGCAAATCAAATTCAAACACTTAGCTTTCTTGCGGTGGAAATGGAAAGAAAAGCAGCCAATGTTCTGAGTTTTTATCTTTTCCTTGGATTTTTGAGGATGCATTTTCTTGTATTTAAGCATGTCATCTGAGGGGGGGCGGGGCTTCAGGTTCCAATCCTGTGGTTGGCGTAGAGACCCTTTTAGACTAAAGGAAGAAAACAGGGTTACTTTCAAGATTTTAACCCAAAAAGTTTTTTTTTTAATTTACCTGTGTGTCTCAGGAGCCCTGATAGGTCTCCTGGAAGCGAGCCGTCTCTTCAAATATGAGTTCCTTCAGTTTCTCCTTGGGAAGGTCATCCAACTCCATGGTGAAAGTGAAGGGCTCTTCGGCCACTGGCTAAAAACAAACACAATTATTGTGTTATTATTTGGTGAGGTTGGCCAAAGTCTTTAATTTTATTGACAGGCTTGCAGTTTTAATCGGCGTAGCGGACTGCTCACATTTTTTTTTACATAACTTCCTGAGACACGATTAGCAATATGTTAGCCGCTCAACGTTACAGCTAAATTCATGCAAAGTCAATTTTCAATAGAATTTAAATTTGAAAAGAATATTTGTGTTACTCTGTGAGTATACCTCATCCGTGGGGTCGTAGTACTGCTCCAGATAAGGATGAGCCAGTGCCTCCTCAACACTGATACGTTTGTTGGGGTTAAAGGTCAACATGCGGCCCAGCAGGTCCAAAGCTGTATGAGTTAAACATTTGCATTTGATCAGCAGAAAAAAAAATAAGCCAATAATAATCAGGTCTGTTAAACATCATTTAAATGTATGCAAAAAAAAAAAAAAATTAGACCTTTTGAGTCGCCCCTGCAGAAAAGCTTCTCCCAAGGGATTTTGGGTTTTTCAGGCAGGGACTGCAGATAGTTTCGGGCTTTCATGTTAATGATGCAGTTCAGATCTTCTTGGGATGGAGATCCAAGGACACCTACATAGAGGAGATATTAGCAATATTATTTTTTAAAATGGCTATTCAGGTGTTCACAAGGATGAGAACTCACCCAGAATGTGGTTAAGCTGATCCAAGTAATGCTTCCCAGGGAAGATGGGCTTGTTTGATAACATCTCAGCCAGGATGCAGCCCACTGACCAAATGTCGATGGACTTAGAGTAGCCCTGAGGCATACGCAACAGGTTAACAATCTACTCAGTCAGCCTAAGACATGCACAGGCACAGCTCACCTTTGAGTTCAGCATGATTTCTGGAGCCCTATACCAACGCGTAGCCACGTACTCGGTCAAGAATCCTGTGTGGTCGTGCTCAGGGTCAGCGATCCGTGCCAGTCCAAAATCGCAAATCTTAGGGCAAAACGAATTGTCATCAAAACTTTTTTTTTTCCTGCATTCACTGGATGGTGAATCCATTCTGTAAATTGACATCATGCAAATGTGATCATAGCTATTTTTGTGCATGAGTAAAACGCATCAGAAAGCCACAGCAACAGGTGCCGCTTTTGTTCTCCGCTTCCCACATGATCGGCTAATCCGAGGCTTCAAGTCTGCCTAATGAGAGCTCACAAGTGTGATGTGAGGCCGTACGTGTTTCCTACTGGAGACCTGATTGTAAACAACGACAACCATGTACGTGAGGGCTGACCTTGAGGTCGCAAGTGGTGTTGATAAGCAAGTTGGAGGGCTTGAGGTCCCGGTGCAAGACGTTGGCAGAGTGGATGTACTTGAGTCCTCGCAGGATCTGATAGAGGAAATAGCAGACGTGGTCGTTGCTCAGCTTCTGGCTCTTGAGCAGCTTGTACAGGTCTGTCTCCATCAGCGTCTGCACGATGTAACTGGAAGTACACTCGAGTCAAGGAGCGGAGTCGGAGAGCGGCCGATTTAGATTACGTAACAGCATGGTAAGAAAAAAGGATACACGTCTCTCATGTTGTCGATGTGGCGAGCTCTTAGAATGTCATTGATACCGATGATATTCTCATGGTTGAAACGCAGAAGGATCTTGATCTCCCTCAGTGTGCGCTGGCAGTAGGTCTGGTGTTCAAAAGGGCTGATTTTCTTGATGGCCACGCGCTGGTTGGTCACGTGGTCCAGGGCAGAGCTGGATGTGGAGAAGAGCGGGCACAAAACAGGGCTCATGTTACACACTGCGGGATTCATACACGATAGCAGGAGCGAGGCTGATGATGGGGCGTTGGAGAAGTCGGAGCTGCAGAGTTGAGCATGTGACACATCGCTTTGCTGTGGACAACTGGAGGTGTATGCTACACCTACACCGTTTGGAGTAGGTGTAGAAGTGAAGACGTGACCAGGTAGAGCTCAGAAGTACTGGATGGTGCATTAAATGGGACGCAAAATGCATTTAACACTGTTTTAGCATCAACTAACCAAAACTTGAGGAGTCTTCTTTGCTCCATGGAGCTGATACGGAAAAAAATTCTTGACATTTTTTCCCAAGTATGTGCTAACATAAAAAAAAGCACAATCTCTGGACCAGACTCGAGTACCAGTATGTGCATGAGAATTCTGAGAACACGCAGAACAAATTCTCACACATCATCTCACATGAGGGCAGAGATGTAAGTGAAGCAGAAGTTTTTTTTTTTAGTTTCACTTCTTCAACCAGAATGTTTTTACACAAGTATTTGTGTGAGTACTTTCTCCACCAGGCTAGTCATTCAAGTGTGCCTAAAATATCCACAGCAGAATCGTATGATCTCAATGACACCAACCAAAACAGACCTCAATGTCGTCAGCACTTCTCGGAGATGATTGTATAGTGACTGGCGTGAGGCCAAATGCTCCCCACGTAACTTGTGGTCATGTTCACAGCTCAGCAATGACTTGCCATTGCAATCACAGCAGTGAGTTGGCAGTGATATCGCATCGTGCGCAACAGGTTTTCCTCAACGTGCCCACACAAGGCTGCAGATCACCAGCAGCGATAACAGGAGAGGGGAGGCCTCGGTGCAAATCCCCATTGCGTCCTCTGCAAAACCCTTTTCTGCACACCCGATTATCTTTAGCGATCGCTCTTAATACCATGGGAGTATGTTTGCATACAATCGGTAAGCAACTTGAAACAGCGGAGAATTCTACTTGGGTAAGCTTGGAGAAGGACAGTAAACTGCGTCCTGCGCCAAGCTTCTCTATAGCATTTCCTGTAAAGCTCATAGCCACGCCTGTAGCTCGTTTGCTAACCTGCTAGCCACAAAACATTCTGATTTCGATCAAGCCACGCTCTGACGCTTGACACTAGGCGACGTGGACAGGAAAACATGGCTGTAACACTCGCTGATCGTAGCAACAACCAACTATCCGATGTTGGGGGAAAACCAACTGATTGAAGAAGTACTACTCACCACACCATTCCGTATGCCCCCTCCCCGATATAAGACAGGTTGGTGTAACGGGGCCCCACGTCGAAGATCTGGCCCTTCACAGACTCTGACGCGGGTTTCTGCCCCGTAGCACCCGGCGCTCCATCATGCGCAACAGTGCCAGCCGCCCCAGCAGCAGTCGCGCTGTTGGAGGCTGACGCTGCGGCCCCGACCGCTGCGGTGCTGCTCGAATCCGCCATTCTTCCTCTCCAAGCCGCGCCTGCCTGTTCCTTCTCTGTCAGGGAGTTTTCACCGAGGGACCTGCGTCGCTCTCGGCAAGGTTTCACGTCTCAAGTTAAGGCTTTGACGGACTGGAATGTTTGATAGACGGAGCAAAGGGAAGCGGGGGCCTCTCTTCGAGCGTAAACGGATTGCGTGCGCGAGCTGGGATTTGGTCCGAGTACTGAGCGTAAATGCGCGTGCTGAGCTACGGTGATGCAGTTGCGTTAGATTTGCTAATCATGTCTACTTAGCCGGGCGGAGTTATGTCCAATTCCCATCTCTTGAAACAAGCACCGCCTGTCTAGTTTCTCTGTGTACTACACCAAACCAAACGTGTTGCATTGAATAGCGCAACCTTGGGTGGGCGTGTCCAGTTATGTTGCTGATTTATTCCACGAAAATAGATATACTAAATGGACATATTAGTTCTGATTTTATTACTTTCAATATATGTATATGTACAAAGATAGATAGATAGATAGATAGATAGATAGATAGATAGATAGATAGATAGATAGATAGATAGATAGATAGATAGATAGATAGATAGATAGATAGATAGATAGATAGATAGATAGATAGATAGATAGATGGATAAAAGAAATAGACAAATAAATATTTTCCTCCAAATGAATAAAATAAATGGATCTCTATGGAAACCAGTGCAACTGTGACCACGCTCCCTGGTTGCGTCATGACGAAGTCAGTGAGTGTACTTCCTGGTTACATCGCGAATGGTACGCGACAAGGTGTTTATAGAAAAAGCACGAATTTATTGAATATTTTCGTCTAGGAATGATCCGTTTTGTACTGCGACAAAACTGGACTAGTCCGATTCGTTTAGCGCTCACCATTTTGGACTTCCCGTATACAGTCAACACTTACGGAGTCAGGTTTGGATTCTAGTCATAAATACTTAAAGCTGCCTTGAGTAATGGAAACCGTTGGAGATACATTATGTTACTTTTGAGTCGTAAATCATGGATATTATTGTTGCAATCGGGTGGCTTTTATTTTTGCTACAGTTTGCATTACCATTGATTTTGTTATCTATATTCAGTAAGTTTCCTTTCCTGCAGGGCTGTCATCCCCTGCTCAGTTGGCCATCCTTTCAGAGTCAATCCATCAATCGCTCTCATCAGTTCAAGTTCCAACTGCTCCAAAAGTGCCTGCACAATGAGAGCTTCAGCACACATAAAGTCCAGATGCCCCGAGTACCCAGCCTCCCAAATCAAACGCTTCCCAGTGAGTGATTCCCAGGTGGACTGGAGTCAGAACTTCCCAGGATATGAGCCAATCAACTATACTCATCCTTCAGTGGCGAAGAAGCCAATATGGGCAGATCCTGAAATTGGGTGAGCATCAGTATTTTGAACAGTGTCATTTGCATGCATTTCAAATTTGATTAATTTTTCCTTCTCTTGAAGTTTATTCTCTCCACAGTTCAATACTTTGGATGGGTCCGTGGACAGAAGAAGCTTTGAGGGCTGCTACAAAGTGGAAGATGGAAAGCCACTGTGTGTACTTAGAGCGAGAGATGTTATTATACTGTTTGGACTGGTCGTCAAGTCGACCAAAGATGTCATTTGTTTTTTTTATTCTTCTCTAGAAATCCTCATGGACGCACGGGGATGATCGGTAGAGGTTTGCTGGGGCGATGGGGACCCAATCATGCTGCAGATCCTATTGTCACAAGGTATTTTTTATTACCTATTACGATATCAAATTTTCAGATTGCCCCTCTTCTAAATTTAAATCTAACCTTCTGCCTGTTGCAACTTGGATGTCATTGTCTGACAGATGGAAAGTAGATGCCAAAGGAGAAAAGGTTCTTCATCATGTCTCCAAAAAGCCCATCCTGCAATTTGTATCCATCAAGAGAAAAGATTGCGGGGAGTGGGCCATTCCAGGCGTGGGTGGCTTTTTCCACATTTTGTGTTCTTCACTTTCCTGTTCATGTTACTTCTGCCACGATTCTCGAGGACGAAACTCACATTTTCAGTCTTTTTTTTTAGGGGATGGTAGATCCAGGGGAGCAGGTTTCTCTCACACTTCAGCGAGAGTTTTCTGAAGAGGCTTTGAATTCGCTGGGAGTACCGCCATTAGAAAAATCAAAAATTCATGAGCGCATCACCCAACTCTTCAAATCATCTGGTTTTGAGGTTTGCAACTGACAAATGATGAAAATAAAACACCAGCATGTTTGTCAACAGAAAAATGCTGACATGAGTTACAAGTGAACATAATGATGAACGTAGAATATAAGCTAAATGTGATTTGTAAGTTTCCCCATTTTTTTTAAGAAAAATACTTTGTTTTTGTTCTGCAGGTCTTTAAGGGATATGTAGATGACCCTAGAAACACTGATAATGCTTGGATGGAGACTGTTGCAGTCAACTTCCATGATGAAAATGGTATGCATGATTTGAAGAATACAGTGTTTTTTATTTCATTAATTTGCTGGACACTGAATTGCAATGTTTAGTGAATCCATTTTTTTCCTCTCTTTGTTTATACGCAGGCAACAGTGTGAGCGAGCTGCCATTGCAAGCTGGCGATGACGCAGGCCAAGTACAGTGGGTTGATGTGGACACGTCCTTCCCACTCTATGCGAGCCATTCTCATTTACTGGAGCTTGTTGCTAAAGAGAGGAAATCCCACTGGTAGTCAATGTAGGAAAAATCTGTGCACTGAGATCTTGAAGTGTATTTTCGAAATGAAATACAACTATCGATTTCTTTTTGGTAAGAAACAAAATCAGATTTGCCAGTGTCTCTTCTGTGTGTGTATTACACGCACACACCGTGCAGTAACATCTGATCCGGGGGAAGCTTAACATGCGACAGGACAAGGAGAACATTATTTCTGTTGCAGAGAAAATTATGCAAATATATTCATTGTGTACAAGGATCACATTAACCCAATGTGGTCTTGCGAGAACAACACAATTAGCTTAATTAATTTAAAGATGATACGAGTACAACCACAATGAACTTTCATAGATTGATCTTTACATGTGAATATAAATGACTGAACACGATGTTTTTATTTTTTCTCACACAATAAATGTATGTACATTATGTCTGTCTTGATGATTTTTCATTCACTATTGTTAATTTAGTCCAATCAAATGGTTCATTGTATTAATATGAGTAATCAATCTTCTACTCCTGTAGCTATTTTTCTAGCTGTGCCTGAATTAAAATGCAGAAAAATAATACAAATGTTTATAAAGTGCGCACTGAAATCACGTTTCCATTATATTTTAAATAATGTAATGTTTATATTAAATGAACTGACTTCATTTTAGAAAACACGATTGGTCAGTTTGTACGCTAAAAACTACATTACCCACAAGTGACTGCGACAAAAAGCCGCTCAAGTCGCCGACGTGGCCTGGTTATGACGTCATTTTCCTGCGTTTCGATATACCGGGGCGATTCAAACTAAACAAGGAGCCTTCGCTCATTGTAACTCGAAATTGCGGCTGCAGATGCTTTATTAGAATATCTGTGAACGGAACAATGTCTGGAAAAAGAAAAAGTAGGAGCGCAGCAAATGCCGACTTAAAATCTAGCGGTGTAACATGCGATGAGCGCATTTTGCGGGATTGTCATCAACTGTACACCGAACCCGATAGTGGTGAGTTGGCTCAGAAAAAGTTAGCCGGCGGACATGCTAGCAAGCTGAGGTCGGATCTGCAGATAGCTAACCAGTAGTTAGATAATTTAAGCTGATTTTGGGGATCGTTATCATAATTGCTCGATTATTTTATCTCAAATTCACTCAATGGGCGGGCGAGCTTTTCACTGTCTGCCTTAAACATAGCCGACGAAAGAAATTCTAGATTCCATAAATCTAATTATTAATGTTAAAATAACACTATACATGCAATCACATATTAGATATTCAATAATTACAATAAAAATTATCTTCAAAAGTGTGCAAATGCTCCTATGCTGAACTACGACTATGCGGGGAATTATTTCAATTACTCTTAATACAATTATGGATGTATTCAGGTTTGATTGCTGTAGCTGAATCTGTGGGTGTAAAGTTGCTGGCCCCCAGGAAGAAAATTACTGTCATGCTGATGGGCAATCACTCTGCTGGGAAAAGCTCATTCATCAACTGGTAAATCATATTTCACCCTGGTCGTTCAAACTAAATTTGATTCCATAACCTATCGTCATTGACTCCTTTTTCTAATTTGAGTGGTGATCATTTCGTGTTTCTGGCTTTCAGGTATGTTGAAGAGCATATTCAGCGCACTGGTGTTGCTATCGAGACCCAGGGATTTAGTTTTGTTACAAGTGGACGAAAGAGAGAATCCCTCACGGTAAGATCTCTTCTAAAATTTTGATATGAGCCCAAAATAACAAAACCCACTTTCCAAACCATGCCAACAAATCTTCAAACAATACTTGCTGTATTTTTTTTTTTTAGGGAAATGCCACCCTTCATTTATATCCCCACTTCAAGCCTCTGCAAGAGTTTAAAGGTGAGCTTTCATAAAAAGTAGACATTTGTATCTATATTATTATTCCTATTGTTTGCTTTCTAGGCGTAGCAGAGTATCTGAGCACAGAAATCTGCACGTCACGGCAGAAACGTTTCAGCCTGGTGACTTTTGTGGATTCGCCTGGGTTGGTGGATGGTGATATGAAGTATCCCTTTAACGTGGATGAAGTTGTCCTGTGGCTAGGTGCGTCAAGACCTCAACGTATCTTTCTTTTCTATGCAGTGTGGTAAAAACAATAGCCTTCCTCATGTCCCTACTCAGGTGATCTCTGTGACTTGATTCTGGTCTTCTTTGACCCGATGGGTCAGGCTCTGTGCAAACGTACCCTGAACATTGTGGAGGCCCTGAATGACAAACATGGAGATCGTCTGCGTTTCTACCTCAGTAAGGCGGATGAGGCCGGGGGAGAGTCTGACCGACAGGTAGGTGCAAAGTAAATGGGCCTTCCCCCACCCTGCAGTCAGCTAAATAGATTTTTTTTTTTTAAATAAAGTCAAGTAGTAAATATCAATATCAAAATATCATATGTCTTTGTGCTCACTCTCACTATAGATCCTTCATGTGTATTCTTTCAGAGAGTAATGATGCAGATTGTCCAGGAGCTCTGTAAACGACCAGGACTGAACAAATGCGGTTTTGACATGCCCACCATCTACGTTCCAAATCCAAACAAGGTACATTTCAATGCCTGTCCACCTTGTAGCCTTACATCCAACAAATTATCCTGTCATCTGAAGTGCTTGTTTTTATTTGTAGCCGAGCCGCTGTGTCAACCAGATTGAGGAGGTGTGTCGCACCATCGACAAGACCATCAATCAGACAGTTCAGAATACACTCAACTCTCTGGAAAAGGATTGTGACATCATTAGTGAAGCCATCACTGATAAAATAACCAATGACAGGTACTACACAAAACAAACAGTCATAATAATAAAATATTCTTTTGTAATAACAATTTTGGACTATAGGTTAAGTGTCACGTCGTTATTTTTTTTATCTCAAAGGCAGGTCAGCATTGAGAACCGAAGGGCGCGCTGCAAGAGCTGTTTCCTGACACTACTGGGCTTCAGCATCCCCATGACTCTTTTGGCTGTATTGCTACTGGGCACTCTGTCCAAGGAGGTTCTGGAGATAGCTTTGGGCAGCAAAGGAATCGAAGCCCTGTCTCTTTATTTGGTTGGTGTCCTCTGTACATGGCGTGCCAATTTTCTTTCTGTTGACTGAGCTGTCAGTTCTGAAACGGTTGTGGCTTTGTGACCTCCCTAGGTTCCCGCAATACGTTTATTTGAAGCGATGCCTCGAGAACAGCAGATTTACGGCTGCGGTGGGATGATCCTGGCCTCTTTCCTCCTACTCATTATTTCACGATTCTCTTTCAGGTACCGCAATTACATCTCTGTTCCAGTTATATTTTTCACCCATAATAGTATATAATATTAATTGCATATTGGAAGTGAACATTAAAACACAATCTTTTGCTACACATGCAGAAGGAGAATTAATTAGTGTTTACTCTTTGCAGCACTCAACCAACTATGTCAGGAAAGCAGAAAAGACAGTTGCAAGAAAAGTTGGACTTTGTTCAGGAGGTGGCAAAGACCAAAAAGGTAGTGCGTGTGGAAAGTTGGGGTTTCTTGTAATAGTATCAGAATAAACAACAGCATTTAAGCATATTAAATTGTTCTTTTGTCTTGCAGAAAAAGCTGTACGAAGATTATCTGCGGCAGAGTGTCAGCGATCATGACATGAATTAAAGACTGAAATAGACAACTCGGACCAAACATAAATCAACAACACTGCCACCTGGATACAGCAATAACTTGTGATGAGATTTTGTTTGAACTACACCCACGGAAATGTCCTCCATAGACTTTTTTGATTTAGATATTACTTCTGTGAAATATTACCTGAGAAGAGAAAGGCCTCGTAGCAAACAGGTCTTATGACTTTTTATTCATTATCTATGGACAATTTATATTTGTCGACTGAATCACGATTGTCACATTGATACCACTCTACAGTATATAGAATATTTTTTGCAAGGCATTTATAGTATTTCTTTGTCAATGGTACTGAATTTTGGGGTAATAATTATATGGCACTGCTTTAGTATTAGTTACTGCTCTTTTGTTTTTTTACACTTACCAGAATTTTATATAGTGTTTTGTTAGGAGGAATTGAATACTGTATTAATTTCAGCTTTTTACATTCCCTTTTTTCCCCAAAAGCTTAACTAAAAGAAATAAAATGCTCAACTTACAAAACATTTCCTTTGTCTCTGCTGCTTGTTTGTTTACAGTTTACACCCATGAAAATGTCAAGGACCCAAAAGCCCAAAGATTTAAATAGCTTAAAATTCCAGAATGTGTAATTTTTCTTGGAGCAAAGACCTAATGTCAGATGATGACGAAAATGGTTATGCAAAAGAATTTGTGGAATGTGATCAATAGACGCAATATATCATTAATGTTATGTTTATAAAAATTGCACAACATGCATTTCTACAATTGCAGTTTAGATTGCAATTGCAGGGGAAATCTTTTAAATTGTATTCTTCCCTCTGCAAAGAACTGTTCAACTTCAGCCATCGTAAATAAATTCCAGACTGAGAGCGCGAGGTGGACACAGGAAGGAGGTTGACGCGATTTCCGCAGGCTTAAACCGGGGAAAGTTGTTTCCTGAAGTTGAAGCTGTACGAGTGATCATTTCCACACTAGACTCTTAGTAATTGTAAAATGCCTTGCGCAAGTTCATCGTCATCGTCCGTCTGGTTTTGGTTGTGACATTTTTCGTCTTCTGATGGACTTGTCTGGTCAAAGCATGAGCTCAACGACAGAAGACACAGGTACAACTAAATAAAATATTGCATTGGGATGTGTGACATGTCTCGCATGTAAGCGCGGTGGATGTAAAACGATCGTCTCATGTACAACCGAACTTGTCACTTCACTTTTTATGAAACCTGCTGAAGCTGCAACTAACTTGACTGTGTTAGCATTTAGCATCACTAGCTCACCGGTTGCCCAGTAATACTTTTACAAAACTATTTCTCTCTACTTGAGATTGTTCGATCATTTCACTTCTTATATAATAATATGGAATTGTTATTTTTGTAATATTATTATATAAATTACGTCATACATCAGTTCTGCTACTCGTGTAACATTGTCTTTAATATTATGACGTCACAGATCGTAAGGTTACACCTGTACTGTACTTTGTACATGACAATATTGTAGGCTATTTCCTTTCTTAACCATACACCTCGGGATTAATTTTAGTACTGCTAATAGTACTAGTCAACTTGTACTGTTTGTAACAAATTGGAATAATGCATAAACATGCAAATTGTCGACGAATAGGAAAGATCTGATTATTGAAATAGCATCCGGAGGCACAACATAAACAATAGCCACTCAAGCTGATAGATCAGCAGGAAACGAAAGCTTTGTTCACCCTGTTTCTGCACGAGTTTCCTCCAGGCCATAACAGGTTTGCATAAAATGAACACAAACTATTTTTGATGCTGATGAATATTGTTGTGATCATTATTTGGATTTTTTTTTTTAGAAGGCATCCTTCAAGCCCAATTGACGGAGTGTCGAGCTCAAGTCGAACACTGGCAGGGTGTGGCGACCATCTGCGAACTGAGCAAACGGGAGGAACTGGCAGAGCTACAAAAACAATGTGATCAAGAGATCCAGTCTCTTCAAGAGGCTCTCAGGGGTCAGTGCGTAATATACACACTATGTGCCTAAGTCATTTGTTTTAGTCTAGTATGTGTATCACAATTGATCTAACTAAACACATGGGTGGGCCCATGAAACAAACGGCAATAAAAATAGAAAGACTTTGATGTAAGAGAAGCACCACCACCAAGTTCGACCCATTGTGGACAAATTCCATAATGTTTTCACAGAAACAGCAGCACAGTATGAATCCAGGATAGCCTCTCTACTTGAGGGGAGGAGAGCAAGTAACCAGAATGAGGTAAGCGTTATCTAAATTTCAAGTTGATCAGATTCAATGCCACTATTTTCTTCATCTAATAGGCGAGTGGAAAGAAGGGCAAAATGGACACAGAGGCCACCAGCAATGATTCTCAAACATCACCAGACAGGTTACACGGCCAACAAGTAGACCCTGAACTTGTACCGGAGGGAGAAGCCCCACCGAATGTTACGGAAGGATATTTTTCACTGCGGAACTGCGACTCGGCCTCGTTGTCCTCGTTCTCCATAGACACCCCCTCCCTACCTAGAAAGCTCCACGCTCAAGAAGACACAGACTCCCTGATTTCAACAGGAACTCTGGTGCCCGAAGCAATCTACCTGCCGCCAGCCGGCCACCGGCTGGTTACTCATAGCGACTGGGATGCACTCAATGCTCAGGTGAGAACATGAAGGAGACCAACCAGCCAATCACAGGGCACATAATAGACTAGCAACTGTTGACATTCATGCCTACAATCGTTTGTTGGACAGTTGTCAGAGTCGAGAGGAGAAGTGACTCGACTCTTGGAAGAGAAGGAGGAATTGGAGAAAGAACTGGCAACGCAGACCAACCACACACACAAACAGGTAGACCTATACACAGCAGAAGTCAAATTGAGTTATGTGAGGATGTCATCTGTGTGTGTGTTCAGGTATCAGTGCTTCAGTCTCAGATCCAGTCATCAGAGGCCCTGCTTCAGGAATTACAGAAATCCCTCAGCCAGTCACAAACGTCAGTCCAGAGTCGACTAGTGAGTGATGATGATGAACTTCATTTGGTCTCACACATTCTCCATTTTTCAATACACAAATGTTGAACCTTATCAAGTATTACATGTGGTGTTGAAATGGTACATATGTTTAAAAGTGTGTGATGTTTGTGTGCAAACCTAGTCCGAGTTGTCGCTGTCCCAGAAAAAGGTGTGCAGTGAGCTGTCCAGGCTGAAAGGAGATCCGGTTGAGGATGAGGTAACAGGCTCATCGCTCCCAGCATCACGGCAGGTGCCGTATTACTGTTTACAAAAAAAAAAAAAAATGCTGCAGGACACCATTTTGACACCAACAGTTTGAAATGCACGAAGACAATTAACAAATCAAGTATAACAAAGTGCAGAGGAACCTCAAAAGGTACCTCAAAGTTCTCTATAAGCAGCAATGTTTGGAATTTGACCAAAATGTCTGTGATGTCATGACCACTCTTCAATAAGGAGTTGTCTGCAGCAGAAATGTAGCATAATGTTCTAGCTGCTCATTTTATGAGCAGTAACTCTGATTAAATATTCACAAGGCTTAATTATGGCCGCATGTAATAACTACAATGGCCACTAGGTGGCAGTGTGTTCTTGTAGTAAACATTCCTTTTCACCATTCCACTTGTCAGCTGTTCTCTGAGAATGTTTTAAAATAATTACTCGTGTACATATAATTATGATGGGAAAAAATAGTACAGTGAGCTCTTATCTAACCAGCAGGCGGCGCACTGTGAGGAGCGCCTCCGTATTGAGATTGTCAACCTGAGGGAGCGGCTTGACATCCGAGCAGAGGAGAATGGTCTGTAATAGGATTATAGTTGGTTTTGTGGTTAATATTCAAAGCTTTATTTTCTGCTTGACTAACATATTTTGGATTTATTCTCTTTTATGTACCTGCTCATACACGGAACCACTTCAGAAATGCTAGAAGGTAAGCGTATGAAACACATTGGATTTATTTTAAATATGATTAACAAACCTAAGGCATGATATAAAAGTGCACTTTCAAATGAGGTTATTTGTGCTTATCTTCCACAGTTCAGTTTTCCAGTTTAAAAACCGAGACGGAGAAGATCCAGGCCCAGAAGGACCTGATTGAGGAAGAGCTAATGGCTTGCCGCACTGAACTGGCCGCCCTGCGGGTGGCGCTTTCTCATGTGCAGGGCAACAACAAAGTACTCAATAGTGATAATGTGAGTCAACTTCTCGATCAATAGAAGCAACGGAACTAATAATAATGAGTTTTATATTTGTGTCTGGCAGGAGGCCTTACATGAGCAGTGCCTGGAGCTCCGCAGTCAAGTGATCAGCCTGCGCTCTCAGGTGGACACCAGCCAGACTGTCCAGAGAGACTTTGTTCAGCTCTCTCAATCACTGCAGGTATGAAATTAATCTTAAATGATTTTAAAACCAGTGCTGTATTTGACTCTGCTTTCTCCCTTAGGTGAAATTGGAGTTAATACGACAGGCGGAATCTCTTGAACAAGTCAGGGAGATCCTGGAGGAGGGAATGAGTGATGCCGATTCCTCGCCTGCAGACGCCTCATGATTCTGCTATCACACTGACCAAGCCAAAAGATGGACCAATGATGCTCAAGTAAGAACAGCAATGTGCAATTTTGAAGAGAACGACAACAATGTCTGCACATAAACGCAGTCTTACACTAAACCATGTTATTAGGACAGATAATATATTTTAACAATAAAACCTCAAAGGGGTTTAACATTAAATATTTAGAAAGTTAGTGATTCTTTCTCCTTTTTCCACTTCATTAAAGCCCGAGGCAGCTCAGCAATGCTCGAAAGCTAATCTATGTTTGAACTTTGTAAATGATGCCTAACCAACAAACCACACTAGCTCATTATTTAAAACATCCAAAGTCTATATTTTGACAATGCACCCACTACATATCCAGTGATGGCTTTCTAATCATTTTTATTAATTTCATAGAGTTTAACATGGTTTTCAAATTGTTTTCATATGTATAAACATTTTGTAACCATCTTTTTGGAAAGAGGACGCAATGCAATAACGGTTTATGAAGTGATCCAAGTTTTTGAAGTGTTAGTCATGTGTTTTTCTAAAATATTCTTGTCTTAACTTTGTTAACTTTTGTCTTATCAACCAAAACGTTATTTCCAGCAAATGATTGTTGTACCTTCAATATTGAACATTTTGTGTTTGTGCAGAAAACACATGGACACCATGTATGACACTTAGCATTTTTGTTTGTCAAAAACACTATTTGAAGAGATATCTTCAAATGTCACTTTTAATTCTACATTAAAATACAATACATAATGAATGCATAAGAGCTGGATATTGTCAGTGAGCAGCAATAAACTTTACTTATGAACTTTTATATAGTCTACCTTGTATGTCATTGAAGAAAAAAAAACCCACAAACTAAACAGCTATCCAACATTCTTTAAATATCTTTATTCTTTAAGAATAGAACGCTATCATTATTAACTCTGACCTATGTATTAATTTCAGTACATACACAGAAAAAAAAAATATTTTGCAGCTTGGTGTATTTTCAGATGGCTTATTTATGTTCTCTTCTATCAGATCACGTCAAGTGACTGTTAGCGCGCTCTTTAGCTCTCTTTCATTTGGAGCGCTCAGTCGCTTTTTCGTTCATCCTCGCTTTGTGGCAGCTCAATGTCGGTGCACTTTGTCTTTAGACTTTCCCTGCGTCGGAAAACAAAAGAAAAATAATTAAAATTATTTGGCTCACTTTTGCCGAGCAGTTTGGGATTGTCATGCGACACTCGGCTGACTATTTATGAAAAAAGCATTTGTCATAACGGCTTTCCAAAGCTTTACATTTGCACTCAGGCCTTAATGCTGTAAATAATGCCGTGTAGAATCCCAACATGCATTTTGAGATGTTTTTTGTTTTCCATTCTCAGTATTTAGAAAGAACTGTTCCATCTTACTTTATACTATTAAATATTTAAATACTTGTTAACTTAATACGACTTGATTTATTACCTAATAGTGCAGCGATTGCAGCAAGCAAAAAAAAAAAAAGCACGAGCTCCACTTTGCTATGCAGAAAGCATGGTAGAAACACAGACTAACATGAAACTTCATGTTAGACATGCATAATGCTGAAGATGCTAAAACCTTGGGGCCAGCAATACCTTGTCTTGTTACAGGGTTTGGAGGAGGGGGGGCAGGTTTAAACTGGATTGTAAGAGGGGAACAGTTAAAAAGAAAGCATTCAAAGGGAGGAAAATTAGATATCATCATAGGAAGCATATGAAAGTGTCATTTGGAAGAAGAAGGGAAAAAGAGATTATGTTTTTTTAATATGTTATAAATAATTAGGGGTAGTTCTTTTTCTGCATTCTATTGAAAATATTTCCAAAATATTTTAAAAAAATATATATATAATAAATAAATACATAATAGATAAATAAATATAAAAAATATTACAAATACTCTTAAAAAAATATAAACCTACCCTCCAGATATGTGCGAGCCACAAACTTGAGGACCTCATCAATTAGAATGACTGGAAAGGAAAGCTTCAATACCACAATCCACTGGTCTACTTTCAAGTGAGTGAGCTTGAAGATCATCTACAGGAAGCACGAAAACATTTTTTCCCAATTAGGAGGAGATAGATGAGAGAGGCAGTAGAAGCGGAGGTCAGACTCACGGGCAGGGGGTCCACATAGATGATCATGAAGTGAAGAGACATGGAGAGGGTCATGGCAGCCACTAGCCAGAGGTTGCTCCAAGGGGGCATGCGCATCAGGGACTGGTTCTCTGACAAGCTGGCGGCAGAAAAGATTTACTCAAGGTTCTTTGGTGTTTGAGCAGTTTTGAAACATTCTGCAATTTTCTTCTTCTATGCAACTCCCAAAAATTTGTGGGAGCACTGTTTCATTAGTCCTACCTATTTAGAGCATTGCACATCTCAATCGTGACCAGCACGGACAGAGCCATGGTCATTGGAGGAGATGCCTCAAACACATGACAGTGGATTCCAGCAAAGTCCTCATTGTCATCACTGCACTGCATGAAGTGCGACTAAAGTCCAAGAAAACATTCAAAATTGTTATTTGGCAGATCCGTAGATGTCTATAATCAAAGATTTGGGCAGAGTTGTCTCTAATCATTTAAACACTAACCAGTTGATGGAAGGAGACCAACGGTCCATCCTCGCAATACAGGAACCACCAAGCAGCTGCAGCGACAGTTGCAGCACCAACGTAACCTGCAAAACATTTGCCACGTTGAAGTTGATTTGGCAAGCAAAGGGAAGCAAGTGAAACGATTTCCTACCTCCGATGGCCAGATATCTGAAAAAGAGCCAACCAGAAATCAGGGGCTCCTTGGGTGATCGAGGGGCTTTGCCCATGATGTCCAGGTCTGGAGGGTTGAAGCCTAAAGCAGTGGCAGGAAGCCCGTCAGTCACAAGGTTGACCCAAAGCAACTGAACTGGGATCAGAGCCTCGGGCAGGCCCAAAGCTGCCGTCAGAAAGATACTGAAGAAATATGGAAAAGGGTTAGCTTGAGCATTCTCGACCTCGTCAAATCATCATCAAGTACTTACCAGACGACCTCGCCTACATTAGAAGAAATGAGGTAGCGGATGAACTGCTTCATGTTGTTGTAAATAGCTCTGCCCTCCTCGACAGCAGATACGATGGAAGAAAAGTTGTCATCGGCTAGGACCATCTCAGAGGCTGACTTGGCAACTGCAGTGCCAGAGCCCATGGCGATACCAATCTCCGCCTTCTTCAAGGCAGGGGCATCATTCACGCCATCACCGGTCTGTGTTAATTATGCAAGGAGCATAGATAGATATTAGGTGACCTCCACGGACCAATTGGAAAGCTTATTCCAAGTTCAGGGAATGTTTGTCTCCTCACCATGGCAGTGATCTCATCAAAGCCTTGGAGGAACTCAACAATTTTCGATTTATGGGATGGTTCCACCCTGGCAAAGCAACAAGCCTTACGGACTGCGTTCTTCTGGTCATAAGAAGACAGGTCATCAAACTCACGACCGGTGTAGGCCTTGCCAGTGACGTCCTCATCCTCAGAGAAGATGCCGATTCGACGACAGATTGCCACTGCCGTGCCTTTGTTGTCACCTGAGGAGACCAAAGCGGAATAACTGACCTTGTCTTTTCCCAAAACTCAAGTTGAGGGAGATCTTGTGAACCACTGACCGGTGATCATGATGACACGAATGCCAGCGGCTCTGCACAGCTCGATGGAACTCATAACTTCCTTACGTGGAGGGTCAAGCATACCAACGCAGCCCACAAAGGTCAAGTTGGTCTAATGAGAAAAAAAAAAAAAGTGATTATTGATCATCACGGCTAAAAACTTGAAATCAGTTCGTGTGTACAATCAAGATTTCAAAAGAAGTTCTATTAACTCATTCACTGCCAAGATCCATTTGAACTGGGCTACCCCTATTTTCAATCCAAGATTATATCATAGCAGTCATTCACCTCATAATCTGCAAACCTGGTGGAGTCCTCCAGGTTCATCTCCTCCTTCCTCATAGGGGAATCGCAGGTGGCCAGTGCCAAACAACGGAGAGTGTCTCGCCCTGTCCCCCATTCCTTGATTACTGCCATGATGTGATCTTTGACTGGCCCAGTCAGGGGAAGTCGAGTGGTGCCCACACGAACGTAGGAACAACGCTCAATCACACCCTCAGGGGCACCCTGGTAACACAATTACAATGTGGCATCATTTTGTTGGCTCTCTTCCGAGGTGACTTGCTCAGTTTGTATTCACTCACTTTGACAAACATCTTGTTTCCTGGGGCTTTTCCAGACTTTGCTGGAGAACAATAGACTGACATGGACTTCCTGTCTCTGGAGAACTCGAGTGTGAACTCCTTCTTCATCAGCTGCTTAATCACCTGTCAGAAAAAAGTCGAAAATGAATGAAAATTGATTTGTCTCAGTGAACCGGATTTTGCTGGACTTACACTGCAGCAGGCATTGGCTCGTTCCACCTTGGACAGGCTACGCACTTCGGTGTTGAACACGTTCATCTTCTCCACCAAACAACACAGAGCCGTCTCAGTGGCCTCACCCACTTTTTCATAAATTCCCTTCGACTGCAAAAGGAGAAAAAGGATTTTAGATGATTTGACGCTTGTGATCTCTGTAGCGCTCGACCGACCTCGTTGTAGTCAAGCGAAGAGTCGTTGCAAAGAGCACAAATGGTGGCCAACTCAACCAATCCATCAAACTGGCCACATTTTACGCTCATGCCCCTCCTTGTCCTACAGAAACAAAACAACTTGAATTTGTTCATTTTATACATTACATGGACACAAATCTACTTACACTTCTCCCTCAGGTGTATATTTGGAACCAGAGATGTCAAACTGACCGAGAGCCACATTGTCATCATCCACTTTATCGATAATGAACATCTGTGAGGAAAACAATTTTTGCTTCAACTCTCCAGAAATGAATATTCTTCCTCCGGAAATATACACTAAGAATGAGAATGTACCTTAGTCACACACATCTGGTTGGTGGTGAGGGTACCGGTTTTGTCAGAGCAGATGACTGAGGTGCACCCCAGGGTCTCTACAGAGGGCAAACTTCTGACGATGGCATTCTTCTTGGCCATGCGGCGCGTTCCCAGAGCCAGACAGGTCGTGATGACGGCAGGCAGACCTGGGATGGTTTTAATCATATATATTAGTCTGGCCTGAAGTCATGGATATTGGACCTCATGTTGGAGTTTACCTTCAGGGATGGCAGCCACAGCTAAAGCCACAGCAATCTTGAAATAGTAGATTGCACCCCGGAACCATGAGCCACCATGGACTGGGTCATTAAAATGCCCGATGTTGATTATCCACACTGCCACGCAGATGAGGGAGATGACCTGGAGAGGGCAATTTTGAAATAGTCATCGGCCTTATTGTCTTGATTTTATTTAATGTCTTGTTTGGGGCTCCCACCTTGGAGAGCTGCTCTCCAAACTCATCAAGTTTCTGCTGCAGAGGGGTCTTCTCCTGCTCAGTGGCAGCCATCTGGTCACGGATCTTCCCGATCTCAGTGGTGACGCCAGTTGCTACGGCGATGCCAGTAGCTTTTCCAGCAGCAATGTTGGTGCCCTAAATGTAGAGATTTAAGCCATGACCTTTTCTTGTTTGTTTTGAAGTAAAACTGTAAGACACTCACAGAGAACAACATGTTCTTCTTGTCCTGGTTGACTGCTCGGAGGTCCGGGACGGCATCGGTGTGCTTGATCACGCTGACTGACTCACCTGGTTAACCAGAATATCAGTAACACTTCTTTGCAAAGTTCATGTATGACAACACCTACCAGTGAGAATGGACTGGTCTACACGTAGAGTGGTGGATTTGATGGAAATGATTCTGATATCTGCTGGTACTTTGTCACCAACTACAAAAAAAAAAATAGATCAAGTATGCTTATGGATTTTAACTCACTGGAGAAGATTATGAAATAATAAACTTACCAGAGACCTCCACCACGTCACCAGGAACAATCTCCCGGGCCTTGATTCTCTGCACACTCTTCCTGTCCGCCCGGTAAACTTTCCCCATCTCCGGCTCATATTCTTTCAGAGCCTCGATGGCGCTCTCTGCGTTACGCTCCTACGGAAAATAGATACAAAAAAACTTTATAGGGATCTTTCAGGTGAACACTACATCAGTCCAAACAGAAGTTGACACCCCGTTCCTCTCATTGCCTCAACGTGTAAAGCCCTCTCCATTCTCATACCCCCCCATGTGTGAATCCTCGTGCATAGTTTCCAAATGACTGCCAGCGTATTGATGCCCTCCACTCCTCCGTCAAACACGGATGGTAACGTGATCATTCTAAGTATTTTTACGTGTCGAGTCTTCAAGGCAGGTCGGTTGTAATTCTTCCATACCCCTCTGCACCTCCGCAAGCCGGGCTTAACCTTTCACCCCCCCTTACCGCTTTGCTGATGTCATGCCGCTCATTCCGGCTCGACGTGAACTTTAAGCTCTCGCCGCGGCTCTGGAAGGAGCACGCCGCAAAGGACAAAAGAACGGCGACCTGATAATTTATTATGTGTGACTGGTTCTAAGAATATGAGTCTATTTAGGTGAGTGTAAAAGACGGCCTTTGCGGGGCCAGGTATGTGTCCTTGAGACTGCCTGCGATTGTTCCTGTGTGTGTTTATGTGGAATCACTGACCTGCCACACACCAACGATGGCGTTGGCAATGAGGATGAGGAGGATGACAAAAGGCTCGACGAAGGCTGTGACTGTTTCCTCACCTTCCTCGAACCAAGCCAGTACCTGAGAGAGTGAGAGAGAAAAAGTAACCAGTATGACAATGTGGAAATAATTTTGTGATTTTGTCAAATTTGTATCATTATTGCTCCTTTCCACTGAAGTGTGCTTCTGTGCGTGACAGCTCCGTGCGACTACACATGGGGGTCTGTTTTGGAATAGGCTAATGTCATGTTGACATTGACACCGATTAGTTTCAGGCCAGTGGCGCAAATTCCCAGCCATAAAAAAAAAAATCCTGACATCTCTCTTTGGTAGAATCGAACTTGTATTTTTTTGCTCTTTCACCTCGCCTCCAATCAAAGACAATCGACTTCCAGAAAATTCCAAGCCTGTCAGCACATGGCAGCGGCGGGATATTCCTGTGCGTATGATTAGGGGAGCCGTGTATTCCCAGTATTTATTGTTCTCTCTTTTAGAAAGCATACACGACTCCGAATCTATTGCTCCCGTTTGTCATCGTAACAAACAATGGTGTTGTGCAACCCAATCCCCAGCACCCTTCTGGGTCTCAATCTCCTGCTGCTGCAAGCCGCCCCTCGTTCCTTCCATCCCTGACCTTTGTCCAAGGATACAGTTTCTCTTCCTGGCTTGAGAATTTCTTAAAATAAAGCTCCGGCCATGTGTATGTACATACACGCACGCACATAGTGGGGCGCGCTCTTTTTCAGCCCGCCTTTCTCTTTCTCACACGCATGCATACACACCGGCACCATCGGGCCTTCTAAGGCCATGGTGACAGCTGTGTAGGCAGGCCAGAGGGTAGAGATGGGAGATTAAGACAATGTGTGCCGCCTCCCTCTGCTAAACTGTTTTGGAGAGAACAACAGAGGTGGGAGTGAGGCCACCAGTTGTAATGTAATTGAAGAACTCAGGAAGGGTTTATCAAGGTTTTGATGTAAACTTGTTGATGCCAATTGAGAATTGGACAGTTGATTAAATTTAAGATTTACATTTATTTCAGCCTGTCTAGCAAGTACAAATGTGATCTTTTACAAAATGAAAAGGCATCCAACTCACAAAAGAGATGCAGGCGGCCAGCAGTAAGATTCGGACTAACAGGTCCTCGAATTGTTCCGCTACTAACTCCCAGATACTCTTACCTGGAAGAAATGCATTAAAATGAATTAAATTAAACATGCATATTGAGGGTTGCGTGGAACATGGTACTAATTTCAGCTGCATTCAGATTCATGTTATTATATTGTTGATTTATTGTTTTTGAGCATGCAAGTGCGATAGATTTCCCATGCACAGCAGAAACTGATGGTAGGGTGTTAGATGTACGTCTCGCTTGTCAGCGTATGGCATTTATGCTTCAAGATGGATGACAGAAAGCCAGACTCACCCTCCTCCGCTGGCAGCTCTGTGGGTGAAGAATGAGAGATTAGCAAACCCAAATGACAACTTTACTACATTTACTGCACCGTTTGATATTTTTGCTTGCATTAAGTGACACGAGTCACTCAATGCACCACCGATTGTATAGTGGCTTTACTAAACGACCTTTTGTGACCTTTTGTGCTTGGTCATTTTATCATACAAACGCATTTGTTTCCTCCTGGATATTAAAATCCTGACCACTTTCCTTCTCACTACATTTGATTTCTCTATCCTTCTGCTCATCCCTCCATCCGTGTCACACTCTCACCGTTGTAGCCATACTTGTCCAGGTTCTTCTTGAACTGCTCAGGCGTTAGGCCTTTGTCCTCAGCGACTCCAAAGTAGGCCAGAACCTCCTGCGACTCTTTGGCGTGTGCGTTCTCCATCCCGGCTGAAGCGGAGAGGCTTCGGGAACACACGGAGACGTTAAACACGCTTTAGCCATACTCACATCAGCTGATCTGATGTTGCAAAGTCGAAGGAAATTCACCCACCACTTTCTTCAAGTGTTTGGGAGTGAAAAAGGTGCAACCCCCCCTCTGCGTTCACACTGACTCGACCCCCTCGCTCTCTCTCACGCTCTCTATGGGATGTCGCTCTCCTCCAGAAGCCCCGGACTGACAGAAAGTGCAACTTGGCAAAGTGCTCTCAAAAGTTTTATACGTGTGAAAAAGTTCTCTCATTGGTGCCTGTTCACCATGCGCTCGTTCGTCATTGGACGATAACACCGCAAGGGGGAGGGGGTTGAGGCTAACAACTGCAGAGGGGGTCTGCTGGAAATAAGATGTGTAAAAGAGAGACAACCAGGAGGGGTGACACTTTCTGAATGAGACCTAGGGGACAACTGATGGACACGTGCAATTACTTTGTGTAAGCGCGTGCACGTGTTCGCACTCATTCACTTAGCTGGGGATGAACAGAAAGACATACAATTGTGAATTATTTGATTTAATGTGCCTTGCAATTGACCTGTGACTTTAATCTTGCAAGATTTGGGAAGATGCATTTTTGAGAGGGAGTAAGTCATTTTGATTGATGCTATCATGGATGTTTAAATATAATAATGGTTATTATTTGGAGTGTTGAACTCTAGCTGCATCTTGTGTGTTCTAATGCAGTGGTTCTTTTTTTGCGCCATGGACCGGTTTACGTGTCAGAAATATTTTCGCGGACCAGCCTTTATATAAATAAATACATTTATATGAATAAATAATACATTTCTAATAAATACGATGAAATAAAATGGCACAAAACCAAGTATAAACCACACAAAAGTAAAACTCACCATTACGTTGAATTAGTGGGAGCACTGAGCTTGTTTGTCAGAAACGAGCCGGTCCCATCTAGGCGTATTCAGAGACAATGACACCCGAAGTGTTTGTCTTTGAATGCAGGATGCTTGGTCTCCATGTGCCGAAGCAGTTTTGAAGGCTTCATTGCCTTGTTAGCTAGCCTGTCGCCGCCACATATGCAGAGTGGGCTTGGCTCGTCAGTCACCTGTGGGGATAAAGCCATATTTTAAGTAGGACTCCAGAAAATGCAGCTTTTCTTAGAAGTCGTAGCTTCTTCTTCTTGGGCTTTTTTCCCTTTCCAAAGAAGCTTTCCAAACATCTCAGTTCCTTGCTCATTTTTGCTTGCTTCGCGGGCTCGACTGGCGTGACACGTCACGTGACTGGGATGAGCGTCTTGACCGGAATTAACCTGTCAAGAGACACAGGTGCACTGACGGATGTAATTGGGAGAGAAACGCCCATTTTTGTTTTAAACATTTTTCAAAATAAATTTTTACTCATTTTTGCAGGCTTGACTGGGGAAACATCTCACATGACCGGGACAAGCGTCTTGACCTGAATTAATTGATCGTTGATAAAAAAATATATATATTTTTTTTCTGTGCGGTTTGGCGGCCCGGTATCAAGTGACCCACGGACCGGGGGTTGGGGACCCCTGCACTACACTATGGAACCCTCGCTTGTTTTGCACGGAAGGTACGTATATGGTTTCATGGAGCAGCTCACAAGCGAATAGTATAGTCACCAGTCAACATCCTGCAATGAAAAAAAAACAATTTTTTTAGAAACCCCAAATGTGTAAGTCAGAAACTTGTTGGCTGACTCATTTGATTGCTTTGTCAAATGTCAAATTCTAATTTGCATTCCACATTTTGCTTCTGCATTGAATGATTATGTGCATAATAAATAGGAGCTTGAACTGGATGTGATGTAACCAGGCAGGGTGGAGGCGGGTATGTAAGTCACACCCGTGTCGGCGGCTAATCATCGTGATGGATCCGGGAAGTCCTTAGCAGGAGAATAGCAACAATGTGTTTAGTCTGTGTGGTATCATGAACGGAGGGAGGGAAGGCGGGCAGCTGCGGTTTGAAGTACTCCACTGTAACTGAACCGAGAACAGCAGTTGTGTTCCTTTGGTATAAATATAGTGGCGTGGGCATGTGGGCAGGCAGTTATGACACAATGGCAGAATTTCACTGTTCTTTCAGGGAGCTTGGAGAATGTGACACCCTGCCAGCAAGGACACCCCTCGAAGCGCTCAGCCCCTCCCCCCAGGTGCTTTACCGAGTCTTGAAGGTTACATCAAGGTGGGCATTGCATTTATGAGTGATGTCATGACAGTGGGCAATTGGATTTATTTGATTTAAGGTACAGAGTGAAAAGTGTGCTGAGGCATTTTATCATATGATGATATTAAATGTTGAATGTGCAGGCAAAAGGTCACAACAAAGTCTCGCACAGAGCGGCCATCTTGGTGCTCACACCTTCAGGTGGTTATTTCAGGCTCTGCTTTTCTTCTAAGTGACTTACGAAAAAGTCTTTGCCGCACTTACAGTCGACATAAAATAAACACACATGAGATGACCCGATATTGAATATCGGAAAAAATTTTTTTCATGGTCATCATTTTAAGATACAATTACTATAATAGTGACAGGTTAAATCCCAGTGCATGCTAATAGTAATCTAAGAATTTTTCTGGCTTATGATAGTTGTCCTCTCCACACTACTTTTCCACCGCGTGCCCTTGGAATGTGACCCCCCGGGTATGGATGCGCTCCTAAGCGTGAGTGTCCCTCAGAAGTGGTAGCAAGGACACACTTGGACCCTCCTTTCATGGGTGGGAAAATTGTAAACTGATGAAGTGCCAATTCCTCTACAGAAGATGTGTTTGGGCTTTGTGATGAAACTGATCCAGAAGGTCCCAAGTTAAAACACACAACACATCTAAATATACACGCTCATATACAGTACACGTTGGTAGTGCAGGGTGTCTCTTCCAAGTGTTGTGGTTTTGTTTACAGGAACCTGTTCCGCCTTTTAAGAGCTTCTGACATCAGTGAATGTCTCATTAGCAGCTTGTGCCCTCTCTATTTATTTGCCATGCACTCTGTAAATCCACACTAGCTTAATTCTTATTGGCTGCTATTTTTTTTTTTACTCTCAAGTTGCTCCTCATGTAAGCATTTACAAGAAGTAGTCTTAGTAGCTATCCCAATTTTTTTTTTTAGATTGTCTTTATTAAATATCTCATTATTTTTAACTAATTAATTTTTTTCATAGAAGTAATGGAAATACAGTCAAGCCCGAAAGTCTTAGTTGCCGGAGAGAAATGAGTGGAATAAATATTTGATACCTTTTTGGGAGTAGAATGGCAATACCGTATTATGACTGGCTGTACTCACTGATGCGGGGCTTTACCCAAATGGCTTCCCAGTCCCATTAATGGCCGGATCGCAGAGGCAGGGTTGGGAATGACACGATGCACTGGGCACAAGAAACAGGGCGTGATGACAGGATGATTGATGAGCGTTGGGTGAAACTGAAGAACACCACTGTGAAAAAGTTAAAAGAGACACGGAGGTGAGCGGGGGACAACACTTTATGACCAGTGATTATCACCTGTCACCTTTTTTTATTGTCCAACTGGGGGCACTGTTGTGTTGTTTACACACTCAAGCATCATGAAGGTTTAGCATACATTGCTGATAACTTCTCAAACTATCTTGGCAAAGTGCCTTTTAAAATGCATATTTGTAAATACTGAGTTTTATACAAATGTTAGTGTAAAACAGAACAAAAAAAACAACCAGACAGGCAATTATTCAGACAGTCAGACTGACTTGAGTGTATGGCATGCATCAAACAGGTGTGTGTGTGTGTGTGTGTATGACAAAGTGTGAGTGTACATTTAAGGATGTTTGCATGCAACAGGTGTATAGTTGGAATGGTGCTAATCTTTAAGTACTGTCCCACCAAGCCCTATTCCTGGGACACACACACACGTGACAATGATGCTTTGAACTGAATTGTGCAACAGTTCCTAATGATTATCTTAAATTACGAGCGTTCACGAGTATGACTGTATTAATGACATACTGCATGAACATAAGAAACACTGATTTGGGTATGAGCTCTAAGGCCTCAATGAGACATTTGATAATGGCTGCCATTATAAATTAACGGCGGCATTCGTGGAGCTCCAGGGCAGGAGCCAAAGTGGTGAAAGAAGAGCCAAGTAACACTTAGTCTGTCAGTGATGTTTGGAAAGCATCCTCAGCAGTGGCTTATGGAAGTCATGACAAACAATGACGGTGGACTTTCAGGAAATAAAACACTATGTCTGCAGGAAAAAGTCTTAAAATAAGAATAAATGCTGATATTGAACCCGTAAAGAGAGTCAGGTCTACAATGAGACGCAGAAGAATAGAAGGTCCAGTTGACAAGACATCCTATTAATAGTAACGACTGTCCTTGAGTATTTTTTTATAAAAGGAGATGTGGTGTGTACTGTGGAGCAAGACAAAAAGGGATAAGGGATTTCTAGAAGGCAGAAAAAAAAAAAGGTTGTGTTCCAGTAGCATACGGATAGTACGTCACACTTCACCCGTCGGCCTACGTCTCACCTCTCCTTCCTCCTTCGACGTATTCTCCATGTCACTTCTTCCATGAAACTGCTTCAGGCAGTCATTTTCTCCACTGCAGACTCACACATACACACGCATGCGTGCACACGCACGTTGGCCTATTTTTAGCACACTGTGATGTTTGAAGGTAGATCCGGGTTGACCCTTCGATTCACCCGAGCTTCGGCCCTTACAAGGTCCCCCAGGGTGGACACGGTTGCTAGGTGACCTGCCGTGTTTGCGACTCAGCTGTGGATGTCCAGCACATGACCTGCACCTGCCCTTCCATCATCTTCACCATCCATCCTCCTCCATTTGGTCCTCATATCATGTGTTGGAGCTTAGAAAGCACACAGATGGAGAGTTTCTTTTTTCATTTTTCCAGTTACATTTCATTACACTGCTAAGCTTGGTTGAGATGAAATGATACAAATATTCCCTTCAGTAAAATGATAATTGTGATTATTCCCTCTCATACCGCTAATTGCTTAAGAAGATACATAAGCATGAAGTGTAAAGATTCACAGTGATTGCTAATGAAGGCTGTGCGATGAGCTATCCTGGTAATGACGGCAGCTCCAAGGAGAGCTGAGTAGCAGCAAGGTCGTGGCGATTAATACAAGACAGCTGCTGGAGACACACTTGACTCATTGGAGGACACACGAGGGCCGCAGACGGACGCTCAAGTGGACAAAGATGTGAAAACATCAGATCCTGTGACGCATTTTCTTGTTTGCTAAGTGAAAGGTGATCTTTATGGGTTTGTGTCTCTTTTGATCATTGGACACTACGTTATGAGCAGTGATTTTAAAAAGTTATTACAATATTTAATATTTTTATATTTCATTCTAATATTAAAATACCAAAATTGAAAAAAAATAAATACAGGATTATTTTTCATTTGTTGTCTGGAAAGAGTATGACCGTTTCATTTTTTATTTATTTTTTTAATTCTAAAACAATTTTAAGAAGTTGTCACGCTTTTGTTCATTTGAATTGAGCTTTCTCGGTTACCATACACTTCCGGTTAAATGAACAGGTCTTATTTGTTTTGACTACAAAAACATAAATACAAAACCACATATACATATATATATATATATGTATTATCGAGACAAGAAAACATACTTGCTAGCGACCGTTAGCCGCCGTGGAGCTACTTAACGGCTACTCGTACGATGCGAGGAAAACTTAAAGGAGCGCGCCGAACCTACCAACCAAACAGCGAACACACGAAACAATATCAGACAAACAGCACAACAGTAAACAGGAGTAACAATTAAATATATATACTCACTTTTTGGCAAATACGCACACGATACTCGCCATTTTAACTGCCGCATCTGCAATTTACCACTTCGCGCCGACTGCAACAATCGCGATAAGCTGATATAAATCACGCGAGATTTAAGGCGTGGTGACGTAACTTTCTACCTCAACGTTCAACAAAAAAATATACATTGATATTCAACATCAATATAGGAAACTTTCTAACATGTTTTCAGAAAGTACTTTAAATATTGTACACTGCCATTAACTTCATAATGTCACCAGAGGAATGTTTGTCAACTTGAAATTGAAGACGCACACGTGACAAATATTTGTGTAGCTTGTTACTTTTCTTTATTGATGATCACAAATAAAGTGCTTAAATAAAACACAACAATTTTCTTAATTGTGATCTTGTATCTCTAAAGTGTGAACAACAAGGAAGCAACATATGTGCTGAAAAAGGCCACGCGGTCGCCATCTTGCAGCACTTGCAGACTGACGTCACGCCCACCAATTCAAACAACCTTGGTGTGCAGCGTTCTGCACACTAGCGCCACTGAGACCTTTCATGATGACCGCTATTTGATACTACTGCAGGAGGAAATATTATATATTCAGCCATGTAAAGAAACATGACATTCATAATATATTTTATTACAATAGAGACTCTTCACTTTGTTTACACAAGCTGGCTTGTACTACAACTTATCACAAGTCCATCATTCATTTGGAAAACAATCGCAATACTTGACAAAAGCGCACAATCTAGAGAAGCGCAAACATTCTTTAAGACGTCAACAATCCCAAACTACAAATCACTAGAACGGAATAAAAAGGTGACAATTTTTAAACCCGAGCAAATAAGACACGTTTAAAACTTGTCTAAGTTGAGTCATGTCAATCACAGACAAAAAGATGTGAGCTTCATTCTGGACTTGATTCTATCAAAAATGTAAAAATATACATGATATATGATATATACATTATAAGAGAAACTCCTTTTAAAATCATTCCTGTTTAAAGCCATCAGTGCGCTTTTTTTTCCCCAGTTAAAAATCCATTCTTGAAGGACAGCAATGACATTAACCCTTTTTTTTTCTGTCAAAATTGTGCTAAGACAAAATTAGATGTGCTGCTATTAGACGTAAATATCTACACAAAAATATTGTTAACAAGAGTTCAGAAATACAATTTTAAGACTTTTGATTCACTCTGACTGATTACCTGATAAACTAAACGATACACGATAAACTGATTGTCAGGTGAGTGTAGCAGCAGGCACGCACACACACGCACACACACACATTTTCAACAGTCCAGTCATCGTTCATGGTTAGTAGTACATTACTATTAGATAATTTGTGGAATATCTTTTCACGAATAGTAATGAAGTGACTAATATAACTTTTTTTAAAAAAGGGTCTTTCTGTAAGAATCACTGCAACACAAATTGTGTTGTTTTTGTGTGTGTCAAGTGAGCTGAAGACCCTATAGGTTGCTGAAGAGTTCATTTTTCTTGGTCCAGTCCATGGCCGGGGCTCTCTTATTGGAACGTTTCTGACGGGCCAGCTCTTTCACCTGCTGCAGGCTCATGTTCAGAGCTGGGATGGCCTCCGTTGTTACGCCCTGGAGGAACGACACGGTGCTTGTCATCCATCAGATATTAATCCAAAAAGAAACACAACGCTGTCTAGAAATTACACACCTCTGGAGGAGTGCTTGTGGTTGGCGTGAGTGAGGCGTTGGATGAGGCGTTGGATGAAGAAGGGCTGACGGAGAGCTTGGAGTCCCTCTCAGTTCCTCTGCCGTTCACCTGGCAACACATAGAAGAACATTACTTCACCTGATTGGCTAAAAACGATTCACAACTCATCTATTCAATGATTGCGTTGAAGTACCAAATACCACCACAAGAGGGCAACATTGTGCTTGTAACAGCTTTAACAGCTGTCAACGTTTTTTTTTCCAAATAATGACTCTATTAAAAACATTCATAAAAAAAGAAGACTAAGAATACACAAGCATTAGAACGAATGTGGAAATGACAGGATGGAGAAGTGTGTGGGACTTACTAATTATTGTGCATTTGAAATTTAAACCATCTGTGTGCTTGAATTGGAAGTCCTTAGGGGGGAAAATGTCACTAAAATTCATGAAAGCAGAAAACCACCACGACACGTGTTTCCCTGAGGATTTAATGTTCCAAACGTCACATGTTTCCGTTCTTTTACGGTACTCATTACTCAAAATGAGCTGATGTGATGACTTTGGGAGGACTTTGCATTGCCGCGTATACAAGCCACTAAACATCAGCTTGTAAAACCCGCCCGACTTCAAGAATTTTTAACCCAAACCACCACCCGTCTAAAGTCTACAAGGTCCACCTGACACATGACCTTGTGCAACACCGCTATGCTATTTAATCACTTTGAGTTATGTAACAAT
This sequence comes from Syngnathus floridae, assembly GCF_059516105.1. Classification (NCBI taxonomy): domain Eukaryota; kingdom Metazoa; phylum Chordata; class Actinopteri; order Syngnathiformes; family Syngnathidae; genus Syngnathus; species Syngnathus floridae. Next base: position 9,196,624 of record NC_142429.1, on the reverse strand, counting down.
GGAGGACCTTTATTTCTGTACATACAGTTCCTAAGTGAGAGGAAAGCTCCATTGTGCCTATCTGCTTGGTTGCTCACTAGCTCATTTAATTTTCCACTGGTTTGTTGAAGAATGCAAACTATGCTCCATTATTTGCGTGGGATTTAACACCAACGTTAAAAAAAAAAAATGCTGATTGCCTGGGAAACATTTTTGAATGTTACCAAATATGCTTCCTCTCGAATGTTCCGCTCGTTTTTACTCGACAGCAATTAGGGTGGAGCCTTCTCTGCTGCGGAGTCCACATCGAAGACAATCACAGGAAAGTACGTTCAGTCCGAGTGGAATTTGGTGATTAATAACTCATCAGAACGCCACTTCTCCGTAGTAGCAAAGCACATGTAAAAGCAACATTGACCTCCTCCCGAAGGAATGAGACGCTCCCACCATGCTAGCAAGTCTCACCTTCTCCTCCATTCCTCCATTGACGCCAGGCTCAGGTAATGGACCTGTAGGCAGAAAAATAGCATTATCTCCGAGAGCTTTGCCGCTCTGCTTACCTTTAACTCCACCAACAGCGACTCTATCACATTGCACAGGTACGACCACATCATCTATTATTCACATCTTCACGTTCCCTGCTTAGCTCCTTTATTCCTAATGGCGACCGAAATGCTACACAACAGCTTTTTCGGCCGAGGAACTTATTTTATGTAGGACCAATTTTTTTTTCATACACAACATTGCAGCCATCCCTTACCTTGCATTTCTTTATGATGGCCTATTAGAGGAGATAATAACTAGTCCTTCAGTATTAATCTGTTCTCCTTGGTAGTATGTGTGTGCTGGATTATTATGTGTTTTCTTAGAAAGGAGTCTCTCCATGCCCTAGCACAGCTCCAGCCTGAGAGGCCACTCGGAGTGAGCTCCTTGGAAACCAAACAATGGGGCTGACTGGCCAACAAGCGTTCGTGTGAGGGCAGCGGAGTTAAGAGTCAGCGTAGGCAGGTGCCCTCCCGAGTAGGCGGCGTGCGAAAAACAGCCGGTTACCTGGGAAACGCCTCGCTGGAATATCTTCCCCTGCAGTGCACTTGTAGTTTTAATGAAAGACGGAGCGAGTGAGCGTCATGGAAACACTCCAGAAGTTTATGAAACACTGGCACGATGGCTCAGTAAAGGCACTGGCGGTTCTCACTCAGCCTGTAATCGGCTGCTTCTGCCGTGATGATAAAATGTCTAATATCTCTTGAATAAATGTTTGCTTAATCGAGTGCATTTTTTTCTTTTTCTCATGGGTTGCCATGTCAACAGCTGGCAGCACGGTGGATACACGAGGAGTGTCTTGGAACAGAGTGGCACGATTTGGACGCGCAAGATTACCAGTGCACGTATGCCTGACTGTGCAAGGGCTCCCCCTAGGGGGTTTGGCAGGAACAACTAAGCTAAAGTATATTTGAATTAAAGTTAGTCACCCTTAGGTCTTAAAAAATCTTGAAATAGGGAGGTATATTATTCCCAATCCACAACCTTATTTATGTTTACAAAACGGATTTTTAATTGAAATAAAAAAATCGTTTTCAGGGATTTTTAATGTGTGTATTTTTTAATGCTTACTTGAGTAAAGTGTTTAATCAGTACTTCTGTTTTTCTAAGAAGACTACTTAATTAAAAAGCACTTTTGCAAGCGCTGAGAAAATCACTGCGCTGGCTGTGATTCTTGGCAGAAGAAGATGGAAGACAGAAACACGAGCCGGATGAAGAGAGAGGAAGAAAGAGAGAGTGCGACAGCAGCTTTTAGGAGCCAGCAGGAGGCAAAGTCCTGTTTTTTTTTTTTTTCGTGCCTTCAACCTGTTGACAACATGCCTGATAATAAAGCTGAGGTGGAACATTCAAAGATAAAAGCAGTCATTTACTCGCTGAGTAAAAAAAAAAAAATGATGGTGCAATTTTGCAAAAAAAGGGGCGTGGCCCTCTCACCAGTCAGGTGGTTAAATGTGGGGATCACTCGGCACTTCTTGAAGAATGCATCCGTTTCGGGGTCGACCACGAGCAGGCAGGCCTCGTCCCCGCCGGCTTTAATGGCCGCCACCACCTCGGAGTGTGTTTTGCCCTCCACCGACACGCCGTTCACCTGAGGAACGTGCACAGAAACGCAGAAAATAAACATGCCGCCAAGGTTTTCTTTGTTTCCCACACAGGATTTCATTGTTAATATTATCACTTTGTCTCCTCGAGGTCAGGAAATCCGGAGTCTGAGCACAAATGCATGTACACGCATTCTTGTAAACAGCAACGTGGAGAAACCACAAATACATATGTTGCTGATATCCATTCAATAAAACCCGTCCAGTCTCTCATGTGACTATCGTCAAAAACTTTCTACTCGGTTGTTTTTCTGGGATCAAACCCGAACATGTGAGAAATGTCTGAGTGTGTGAATGTGCCCTTGTAATTACGTCATAGGGTGGACCTGCTTGTCTAAGCCAGTCCCACAGAGGAAGCCGGACAATAGCAGCTCGGCCAGTAATAGCAGCAACAATGGCGGCCCGCTCCCCTCAAAGCCCACTCCTCAGTGGGTGGTGAAGATTGTCTGGGGGCCCTTGGGAGGGGGGACTGGAAGCCCCTCACATTAAATCCCTGCAACCTTCCCTGCATTCTATACAGCCTCTTTAATTTAGACCATTTTGTTGACTTCAAAATAAAACTGTGCTTTCACACTTGCATTCACACTCAGTGGCAGATTTAGATTTTTTTGAAGCGTGGGTGGAAATAAGTACCTGGACTATTCTGTCTTTAGGCTGAAGGCCTGCCCTCTCTGCGGGGGAGTCTTCATCCACAGCTCGGATGTACTGGCCAGGCCGCGCCCGCTCACTGTGTAGGTTGAAGCCATATCCGTTCGCTTCTCGCCGAATCACGCAGAGCCGTGGCCGCAGCTCGGGGATCACCTCCTGCAAGAGGACACAGCAGATATTTTTTGTGCACGCCAGGCCCTGATGAAATGTAAATTCTGCATCCACGGGGGGTGTGCTGGTGAAGAATAAGAGGCACAAAGATGCATGATTGTGATTCCCGGGTCAAACATGCAGGTGCTTGCTGCATACTGATGTGCTCAGAAATGTGTTTGTAAAAGTCTCAAATCAACCAAAAGTGCACTTTGAGTCACACCGGCTGCTCGCCAGGAAGGAAGCGGTTCTTGAATGGGGGTGTGTGATTGGAGGGAAGTTTTGAGGAGGGGGCACTTGAGGAAGGGACCGCTTCCGGCGTGTTTCGAGCGCTAAGGAGGACAATGGCTGCTGGGCGTTGACCTCTAACCACCTTGTCTCGTCCAGCCCCCCCCTCCGGGATGGCGGGACGGGTTATTGTCATCCAAAAAAAAAAAAAAAAAAAAATCCCTGGACCTCCCTTCCGTTGCAAAGATGAAGCTGGTTCTTTATTTAGCTGGGAACAAGTTAATAGATTTTGAATTGAAGCAATCAGAACATAAGATGAGTTCTAAACGCATTGGAGGTTGACCTTTTGTCACTGTGACCGGACCGAGCTACTGCCGGAGAGAAAAATTCATAACCTCTAATTATATCAAACTGACTCATAACTCTTTTATAGAAAAGCCGGCATGAGGAGCCACGAGTCGCTTTTTTTTTTTGTCTATCGACTGAGCGCGATATGTTTTGTGCTGATCAGATGTAAACCTGATAAGAACTTTGGACTTTCAACATGCCCAATCAATCATTACACAAAAGCGATTCTCTATGATTTGCTAGCCTTCCACCTTAAGAGCCAAGCAGGGCTGTTTACTGAATCCAAAGTGACAAAGCTCGCCTTTTTCCTATCTTCATTGAGTTAATGTTCAGTTTAACTTACCTGAGTCACCATGTTTGTTCGCTTTCTCATCTCAGGAATTGTATCTACGACATACAGTAAGACAGCACATCCTGTCAGTTGGTAAGTCAAGCAGTTCAGTTCACCGCAAGTTACTCTGTGTCACTTCGAGGTTTTTTTTTCTCTCAACACCGACGCCTCAAATGCTTGTGATACTTTCAACCATTTTTTTTTTTCAGTGTCAGTACATCGCTGGGGATAAAAAAGCATAAAACTTAAGATATGGTAAATAGGGCTCTTCTTATGAGTGAAATTTTAAAAGATCACCTTAGCAGGACTGCAATAAGTGGAATTTGCTGAAAACTCAAAAGCCACAAAGGTGACATGTTGACGTGTTTCTGCCGCTCATTACCCTTTTTGTTATCTTTATTGAGTTGCTCATTGCGCAGCAACAATCTCATAAAAAGAACTTGTTCGGATGTACCGGATGTGTAAAAGCTACAATTACAAAAGACTGAGGGAGTGTAAATAGTTCACATTCAATAAAATGACAGGGACAACCAAAGAGCCTTCTATGAAAGTTTGTTTCAATAGCAACTATGTGACCAACAAAGTATCTACTGCCTTAAAGAGGAAGTCAACCCCAAAGTTTTCTCACAATACCCACTTATGATTAATTCTACATTTGTGAAATATGATTTAAGCAGCAAAATTCACCCATTTTTATCCTTCTCAGGGGGCGGCCATTTTGCCACTTGCTGTCGACTGAAAATGACATCACACTTGTTAGCTCTCAGGTTACAACCAATCACAGCTCAGCTTCAGAAAACTGTTACGCTGTGATTGGTTGTGACCCGGCCACTATGATGTCATTTTCAGTCGACAGCAAGTGGCAAAATGGCCGCCCCTGAAATGGATTAAAACAGGTTGCTTTTGCCTGGTTATTTCATATTCCACAAACAAAACATTAATTCGACTAGTTGGGCTGCACAGAACATATTGCCAAGAAAATTTTGATTTCCTCTTTAAGTTCAATGCCATGTATCGAAGGTGTCCATTGTGCAGTAGAGCATTGTTTCAAGAAGAACAACCTCCCAGTGACACAAACCTCCCTTCTAAGGAGGGTGTAACACAGGAACTGTCGACACATCTTCTCTCAAGATGCTTCCCTCCGCTTTGACCAACTTCCTGACATCAAAGCGAAATCTAAACACAAATCCTCTAAACTAATTTAAAAACAAACACCCACAACATGTCCTGACTGGCACCAGACAACATCTGGGTGGACAAGTAATCCAATTAAGGCTGCAACTGACTGATTATTTTCCTAATCCGCTTCTAATCCGTCACTCACTATCTAGGAGGTCACATTTTCACCGTCCTTTGCTAGTTGTTTGTTAGCAGGAAGCAAAATGGAGCAATGTGGAGAATCACACTCAAAACAGTGCATTAGAATGTGAAGGTGTACCTAATGAAGTGACCAGTGAGTGCACAAGTGCAGCCTAGGCAACTCAAGCAGAGTGTGTACTTTCAATCTCTGCTTCTGCAAGCCTTTGGCAAAAAAAAAAAACCCAGAGAAATAGCGTTGAATACCAATTATTCCGAAACAATGCCAAGCCTCATTTTATATTCTCTGAACACGCGAGTCACAAGATTGCCTCTTTGAATCGAACGCTTGAGTTGCTGCTCTTAGTGTTTCCTTACTTAGGAGCTAAAGTTCATATTGTCATCTCTGAGTGCGCACAAATATGTGAGAAATAATTACACGAGTCGTTAAGTAAAATGCCCATGGCATGGGAATATGGCATCAATGGAACAGTCCACACCCCATAAGAAAAATGGTAACTCCCGTCTGTTGAATCATAAATCATGAATCACAAATTAACTTTCCAACTAAAGAACACAGAGACAATCACAAATTATTTGTACTATGAGTATTCCAATTAAATTAAATTTGAGCAATATACAACATGACAAATATCGCCCCCAAAAAGTTTTACTGATCATCTGTCGGCTGATGACAGAACACATTGTGTTGTGTTTTAACTGCAAGGCTCCCGTCAAGGAGACAGTCTGTGGTTTGTGTGAGTGTCAAGGAGTGTGTGTGTCTGTGTGTGTCACTGCCACTCGTTCTACTTGCATGTGCAACCGCGAGCCTGCCATGCCCACAATGTGAAGCACTTCTGGCTGCCGGCTCTTTTCGTTCCTGCACGTCTCACACAACTTTTCCACGTCCATGTCCAACTAGATTTCTTTTTTTTAATAATATAAATTGGCCTCCTTCTGTGCTGTCACGCTCAGCTGGTCACTCCTTCAAGTCTCTATTTGGCTTATTCTCCTCTCATTCCCACCCTCTCACTAAGAAGGGGGGCAACGCTCCCACAAATTTGCCTCCTTTGATCAAGCGTAAAGAATAACCCCGCGGTGACACTTCGCCGGGCACCATGGTGACTCGGTGACGTGACAAATCAGGCGGCCTAGTGGGCCTTGTGATTGTCATATGTCGTTTTTTTTTTGGGCACAGATTAACAACGAAGGCGGTAAATGTTTGATGGCCTAGCTATTGTGAAGCGGGTCCCCTTTTACCCAACCACACTGCAGGTTTTGTGATCCAGAGTGCACGGAGCGCACCACTCTCCCAGGCAGGACGGGGGTGTTGGATTTCAAGCAGGACCATTGGACCAGCTGGAAGGCAGGCAGAGGAGGGGAAACAAAGAAAGCTACTGTCCCAGACTTCCATCCCGAACTCCACAAAAGACACCAAAGCTACATTCTCAAGGAGGTTCCCATTGCAATCGGGCGGTGGGGGGGGGGACGATTGACAAACAATGTCCGTCAACACAGCAGGGGGGGGACGAAGATAAGACAAAATGGGGTGATTAACAGTCTGAGCTATCTTGAAAATCCTCTTGCAGATCCTGGCCAGAGTCAAAAGCACGTCTTCCTTTTTTTAAACATCTAGATGACCTGCCGCTGAGCCTTATCAAACAACAAGTTTAATCTTCCAAGCCAGTCTGTTTGCAGAAACCCCCGCTGCTCTCACCTTCAAGCTCACAAACTCACAGGGACAGCAGGAACTTAAGTTGGACTGTATGTCAGGTGCCCCCCAAAAAAAATGCTTGGTGGGAATGGAGAAGGACAAGTAGGGGTTGAGGCTATTTCAGGGTGAGCAGCAAGTCATTTCCCCCTCCACCCCCCCGGCAGGGCGCGGCCCTCCCGCTTATTGTCCGGCCGGGGTGGTGAACCTTTACCAGAATGGAATGTGGCATTGTGGACTCTCGCTCGGGTTGCGACAAAATCACTATCACCATGCAGAGGGCACACCCGCCCACTTTTTACACACACATGGACACAAGGCCTAGGTTTCAAACCAGCATTAGCCTTGGACTCATGACAGTACAGTGGAGCTGTTGTTTGGACTGGCGTCACTAAGACTTATTAGTGATACATCGTGATTTGCATACGTGACAAATTGAGAGCAATAAATTGTTTTGTGAACAGCATCATTATATTTCATGACTAATCTGTGGCCTTTGAGAAGCTGTCTTGACGTATTATCGCTAGATTATTTTTCATCATTTCATAATAGTAAGCCCGAAAGGGTTTTCACAGTTCACATCTCGTAGCGACTTCACAGAGAGAACCTGGCTTTGACAATGAAATATTAAATACTGCAAGTGAACGTGACTTTGGTCAGCGACAATTGTAGCCTCGTCGTTTACTCGGATTTGTGTGATGCTGTGCACAGCTTTGCTGGTTGTCTTGTTTGCCCAAAATGCCATTTCAGTCCATACCAGTACATGGAGTCCATTTTGAAAACCCACACAAGCAACCAAATATGGTTCCTTGGTCTATTAAAAGGCGATCTCTTGATTTAGCTTGTGTGTGGGTGAGGTAGCAATAGCTGGATGACATTTGGTGGAAATAACATTTATTTGCTTGGCTTCCCTTTTTATTAATCTGGTGCAGATTAGTGACGCGTGTTCTTAGCGTGTTTACATAAAAGTCAAAAAGACATAGCGGTAATCAGAATCGAACCACCGGAGTCGCAATTGAATCGAATTCTAAGGTGGTGAGAGAGAACCATAACAACGTCTCTCCTACGATGCAAAGTGTTTTATTACATGCTTGCACTTATCTATGAATAATGCAGCATGGGGAAATTTATAAAAGGGGCTGGCTGCATTTTCAATGCTACAACATCCTCCAGTGGACCGTTTCCTCTCGAAGCCATCCAAGGTTAGAGGCGGAAAGGGTGACTCTTAAATGTTATCACGCGTACGTGAAGTCACAAAAAGGACACACGCTCGCCATGCAACGTGAAAAATACCAGCTTGAGAAATACACAAACTAAGAAATACGTCATTAGCTGGAATTTCTGTTTACTTTGGACCCTGACTAATATTTAACCTGTTGATATCGGCTTTTATTGTTTTGTGACATTGCATTATCTCAGGCATAAAATCAGCAAAATGCTCTTAGTCATTTATTGGATGTCATATAATGTACGTATTGAAACTCTTGAGACGGATTATGAAACATCTGAATAGGCAGCAAAGAATCTCTGTGATGAAAGTATGTAGGAGGACAATCAAGAAGACAAGGTGGGGTAACCTTCCAGCGAAAACAATGACAGGAAACCAGCGCAAATGTTCTCTGTACTCCTTGGAGACCCGAAACTCCCAGACAGTAACAGGCTGAAAATATCCAGATTCAAATCCTTATTGAAGCTGCTGCTAATCTCCACTAACTGATGAATGAACACTAAAATGTGCCCTTTATTATTTGCGTATCTTATCTAACTCTTCCCTGAGGCATTCCGGCAAAGTGAAAAAGGTAAGTTCAGATAAGAAGCTCATGGAGATTCGGACAGAAAGGTCATGCGATGCACGACATAAAGATCAAAATTTGCATCGCATCATGGGACCTTAAAGTACTTGAACCGAGACTATTACACAAATACTTTACCTGTTTACGGACACTCCCAGTTGAGGTTTACAGTAAACCACACAAAAATAAAGGGAATCACATGTTGTGTATTTCCCTCAACACAAATGCTAGCCTAGAGCTAAAACTTCATAAAAAGCTATGTGTTCTCCCTCTCCACATTTTTGTTGCGTAATCATAATAAATAACTCAAATGTGCAGGTGTTATAGTACTTAAAAATACAAAAACTCTGCTGGGTGATGTTGCTTATGTACACACCGCTTGTTGCCATGTTTAATCTTGACGCACTGTGCAGATGATCTCATGCTACGATTAATTGACTTTGGCTCTACGTTCTTGCCATGTGCTGTATAAGGTTCAAACAGTGGCGTGTCTTCATCTCAGCTCGGGATTTTTTTCCCCCAACATCCTGTTTGGCATTCCTCGAACCCTACGCTCTAGTCCGGGTGACACGCACACACTGCTTGTGTCGCGGCTGACAACCAAGCACGCCTGACGGGCCTGATCTTTGAAACGACACAAAAGAGGGTTCGAAGAGCAACGCCCTCTTCGGAAGCCGTGGAGATATCTTACACGGTTGCCGTGGTTACGCAGATGCGATGACACTGCGTGAGGCGTGCATTTAAATGTACTATAGGTGACCGCGTGGAGAGCTGACCCGCCCCCCCGAAAAATAAAAGAGGATGTGTCGTCATTATCAAACAAAGCAAAAAAATATACGCAGTTAGTTCCAAAGGTCGTTTTCTTGCTTGCTTATCAGGTGCTAAAGCGATTAGCGCCCTACGCAGGCGAGTGCAAAAAGGTAGCAAGGCAGTATTTTAATATATATTAAATATATTTCGAACACTTCAATATTGACTCAATCCGTAGTTTGTTAGCTTCATCAAACTTGTTTTACGCTGGTTTGTCAAAAGAGGAAAGGACACATTTGGCCTCTGGCTGTAGACATATTGGCCCCTCATCCATGTAAGCAAGCGGGGGGGCTCACACAGACAAACACAAACAGCCTGGGGGGTAAACATTGACAATTTAGTGGAACGCAGATGTGGATCCAGAAGCTTCTCGTCAAGTGCCTTTTAAATGAACCCCGATTTTGCGTTGGCAGCCTCACACACACCGCGGTGGGAGAAGAAGCCCAAACAAAGTCTCAAAAATTTAATTTAGTGTGATTTAAGGAGATCAGGAAGGCAATAAGAGTGTCTTGTCCTCTTTTAGTTTGTTTTTTATTGGTTTTGTCTATCACGTTTGGTGATTCGGGTCATGGAGCAGCCTGGACTGGTTGGCAGTCATTGGCAGGGGACAATAATCAAATATTTGCGAGGAGGAAGTTGATGGGCCTTTGTTCTGTTTTGGTGATCTGAACCTCTCTGTTTGTCCTATCTGGGCACCCACGGCAAATGTCCAGCCAGCTTGCCCACGGCCAAGAGCATGTGGGTGCAGCTCACTACGTTGAGTGACACAGAGGAGCTATTCTTCGCGTCGCTCTCAGCGTTTAATCTCATTTGCAGGGTTCACTCGAAAATGTCACCTGAGGACTTTTCTAGATCTACTTTGTCAGCTTGGGTGTTTCATGTATACACACCAGTGGCAACACCTGCAGGATATGACAAATAAGAAATTCAGATAAGCTGAGTTTTTATCTTTGTTACGGTTTTGAAAGTGCTGTATAAATAAAGATGTGTTGTTTTGGATTGGATACAATATGGTTGAATCGAGATAACCAGACTCTTGTTTGTTCTTTTTTTTTTTCCAATATGCTACACTTTATTTCTATAAATGTCTAGAACTGTTCACATTTTCAAATAATTCTGTAATATTTCCTAGTAAATCACAGCTATTTTTGGACGCATTTTACTTTTGCATATTTCAAAGTGCATACTTTGCTATTTTTACTTCTGTATTTTTACTTTCAACAGCCTTTTTTTTTCTTCTCTGTCAGTACTTTTGGACTTTTGGCAATGATGTCATTGGAATGAGAGTGCAGGTGTACCTGAAGTTCCTGAAGCAACTCACCTGGTCTGAATTGACGCTCAGCTTCCTCTGGACGATCCCGTGAATCTCTCCGTTTCTGTCCGGTCCGGGTGTGCTCCCTCTGGACCCCCCACCTCGCTCCTCCTCGACGCTGTGGGCTCGCCGCTCATCTCCATTTTCTGACCTCTTGTCCTCGTCTTCTTGTCGGTGCGTCTCAGCTTCCTCTTCATCTTCAAAAGGTAACGGGATCCCGTCATTGACGTACTCCTTCAGACACTTCATGTTGTGCTTCTTCAGAAGCTGCTCCGTGTCCGGGTCCACCACGATGAGCTCCAGCCGACCCGAAGTGGCTCTTATCCGGCCCACGACTTGCTGGTGGCTCTCGTTCTCCACGTCGTCCCCGTTGACGAACACTAGGCGGTCCCCTGCGCGGAGCCCCGACGATTCAGCCGGGCTGTCAGGCTCCACCAGCCGTATAAACTGGCCAGTCTTGCCCTTCTCCCCGTGGAGGTGGAAGCCGTAGCCGTTGTCGCCTTTATCCAGCGTGCAGAGCCGGGGCCGTAAGTATTGGCTTTTACTCGGCATGGTCGGCTGCTTCTCTCGGCCGAGGCTCAACCTGTTGCTCAATACCCGTGGAAAAGACTCGAAGAGCGGAGCCGGAGGGATGCTGCTTCTTCTCCTGAGTGGGGAGTGTCAAAGGAAAAAGTGCGAGCGCGGCGAACAAATACCCGAGCGCAGTTTTTACCGAGTAACGGGTTCAAAGTCTGACTGGGGGGCTGTGGTCCTCTGCGTGACCCGCTTGCAGCGTGGGGCGAAAGTCCCGTTCCAAAAACTCCGTCAGCACTCTCCACGACCCAAGTAGAAAGTCCACTCAGGAAGAGGGAGGTGCGTTCACGGACCAGCCCAGCTGGCCTCTTCATGCAAAGCAGTCGCAAAGCTATGGGAAACGGGTCAACGGATATTTCAATAGGCACACTTGCACAACGGAAGCGGATCCGATACAAAAGTTAATGATGCGAATAAATGTTCAATTCCGCTTTTTGTTTTATAAGCATTCTAGCGTCACGTGGTGTAACCTAAATAATTTGATATAAACACACCTCTGGGGGTTGCACGCTGTAACAGCAGTATTATCTTATTTTGGATTTTATTAAATTATATTTGTTAATACTTTTTTAATTTTACTTTTTGATATTATATGGAAAGATAGATGGATAAATACTCAGAACTCTCACACCTCCCTGCAGAATAAAGTTTTGGACATTGCAAAAGTCCTAAAAATATATATTTGTCATTCAAAGAGCTAATAAGTGGAGAAAGACAAGCGCACTAACCCCCCAACGAGGAACTGTAAAGCTGTTGGAGTATCAGCATTGATAAGTACGTGTCTTAAGCTGTGCAGCTCCTGGTTCAGCTTGAGGTAAAGGATTGAGAAAGTCCATGCAAGCTGATGCACACTGACTGACTCATAGAGTAGATGTGAGAGGAGGAGGAGGAGGAGGTGTGAAGGCTGGTACAGTGAATCACAGATGTGCGCCGTGTTTATAAACTCAAGCACTTCACTTCAGAGTATAGAATCAATGTCAAAATCGTAAAAAAGATATCTGGCATCATGTGAAGCTATTGAGAAAATGTAACATGACCACTGTGGCCTATAAATACTGAACATTTATACACTTTAGGGGTTGTACAAATAATAAACAGACTCAGTGCTGCCACACTGTGGCTTATTGACTTCAGCACACAACTCCCACAAAGCAGCTTTGATAAAACAGCACCAAGATACATTACAAAAAATACTTTATATATAATATGATAACAAAGCACTTTTTCATGGCACTTTGTGATCACCGTGACACCTCCGAGAAGGAACAAATGTGACCAAAAACATTGAAAATGGACATTGAATAACTCAAGACGATACAGTGCATGGAACAATTACAGCTTTTTGCACAGTCTCCACAACAACATTGTTCAAAGAGACACGTTTACGTTTCGGAGTGCGTATGAAATGAGAATGTACATGTTTTGAGGATTTTTCCAAGCAGGCCAGGAAATACAAGTAATCTCTGGTGCAACAGTGAAAAGATCCTTGAATGAACTTCAAGAATGGCCCTCAAGTTGACGTACAGACACAAACACAAAACGGGCAGGAGGCCTCCAACATTGATTTTATTCTAACAGCTATCCACACGTGAATTATGTCCGACTTTGTGGCTGTTTATGTACACTCGGTAAAGAGAAAGACTGAAAGTCCAAAAGAGATTCAGTTCGCAGCCTCTAAAAAGTGACATGAAAACAAAGTTATATTCCCTAGCAACGCTCATATTGATTGTTCATATAAAACTAAACCAAGCGCACAGCAAACATGCTCCTCATTGTCCCTGCAGACGGCAGATAACTTCGTTTTGTAAATCCTGGCTTTTTATTTTTTTTTTCCGTTTGATCACAACTGTCACCACAAAGACCACAACACATTTTCTACAGAATGATATTCACATTTTCGACAAGGGACGGCAATCGGATTCACTGTCGTTCATTTGAGTGGAGAAGAGCTTGACGCTCACTTCTTAGGATTAGTGCCGGGATTGGCTTTACTTATCCTACCCCTACCCCACCTCCCTCTGTCTTGATCCCCTTTTTTATGTGTGTGTGTGTGTGTGTGTGCGTGTCTCCTGGCCCAGTGTTGGGTTTAGCTACACAAGGCTGCAGCAAGCAGTCTTGTGCTTCTGAGATTCGATGTAGTCGTGTATTTGGAACTTGGGCTCGTTTGGCTGTTGGGTGGTTCTGTGCTTCAGCTCCCTGATAGAAAGACAAAGCGTTAGATCATGAAGGTTTAAAAAAAAAACAAAAAAAACATGTGCTGTCCTATCCTATTCCTTATGCCAAAACACTCTTAAGCAATTTTTACACTTACTTTGCGATAGCTAGAAAGGCTAGCTCCACGTTGATGCCGGTCTTTGCGCTGGTCTCCATAAATGGCACCCCATATTCCTAAAACAAAGACAAATGATGCAGACTATGAATTATATATATATGGGAAGCACATCTTTAATTGAGAAATTAATTGATTAAGAGGTGTGTCCCAAAACGTTTGCCCTAATAAGAGATTTAAAACCATACCTTAGCCAACTTCTCCCCATCCTCCTTTTTCACCACCCTCTCAGCGGCCATGTCTGCCTGTAAAGCATCACAGTAAAAATCTAGTTTCAAAACAAGACATGGGTTCCAAGGTTGGAGGTCAGAGGTTAAATTCACTCAGTGTCAGCTCATGCACATGACTCATCCTCTTATCCAGTAGCCATGCAAGACTGGCAGCCAGATAAGAGGATATTCCCGAGGCAAAGCTCTTGCTGAGTGAATAGGTGTCACAAATTTCACCTCCGGTGGAGGACTGACACCGCCATCCCAGCTGCTCTCAGCACAAATAAGCCTCATTGACATAACATGAACCCCCCCTGAGCAGCGAGTCCTCTCTCAACCACCAGAGGGAGCTCTTTGACGTATTAGTTATGACTGTTGCTAGCAGCAAGGAGACTCATTACCAGAGGCATTGTGCAGAAAATGGTTTCAAGCTTGAAGCGAGAGATTCTGAATTTATGATGGGGTCGTTTTGAGTGTCATCTGATTTTAATACACCCCCAAAAAAATAAATAAAATAAGCTTCATGTTTAACTGGGATGTGTTGATAACAGAGCATTTTTCAGAGAAAGCAATTGAGAAGGACGCGATGGTGCTCTTATCCCCCCTGATCTTTTTATGGAACACAAAAGTAAAGGAAGGTTTGCTCACCTTGTTGCCGAGCAACATGATGACCACATCCTTCTGGGCATACTCGTGTATTTCATTCAGCCAAGCCTTTAAAAGGAACGAGCAGAAAGACACAGTAGTTGATGTGGGATTGAGTAACAAATATCTCAGGCCTGCATTGTGCTCGCCCCCGGGGACACGTCCGTCAATCAAACGCCGTGAGAACCAGCCACCGAGGAACACTTTTACGTCTTTTCATTATCCAAACCGGGCTGCTCTGACAACATTGTGTTGCTTCCGGTAGGCTAGGCGGGAACATAAGCCCATAATTTGTAAAGGGCGTTTTAAAAGCAGGAAGCTCGACATACAAATAGTCTTTAAAAATCTTACCCTAATGTTGTCAAATGATGGCTTATTGGTGATATCATAAAGCAGAAGTAATGCTGTAAAAAAGGGAAAGAGAGACATCTGTGATGCAATGGATAACACACACATGCTTAAACACAACTCTATGAAAAGTATTGCATTTCTTAGAAAGGTCACACCCACATAAACAGTATGAGGAAATAATCTTAACGTAAAGGTTACCTTGGGCATCTCTGTAATAGGCGTGTGTCACGCTTCGGAATCTTTCCTGGCCGGCTGTATCCCAGATCTAGAAAACAGAAAGATAATTACACAATGTCGCAAGCTGAAATTTTCCCGTACTGAACAAGTCAAACCACCAACAGAAAAATAGGCCACAAAATGTTCTAGTACAGGCCAACTTGTTTACGTAAAATCAGTCCACTGAATTGTTCTCATCATTTTTGGCATCATCATGGATTAATTTCGCACCACTTGAAACAGTCTGTGCTAAAATAAGAATATTTTAACTGTTCTATTTGTTCTACTGTGAATGTGTACTGACCGTGATCAAATTTAAAACCCAACACATGGTTCCAGTTCCAAATCGTAGCCAATTTCAAATAAATGTGGGTCATCCAACTGCTTCACTAATGATTTAAACTCTTCGTAGACATCTAATTTTGCATCACGCCAACATATGACGCAAGACTTGCCGTGTTGGGGATAAAAGGTCAAAGCTCCACCAAAGCGACCGCAGAGGTATCTAATTTTGTCAACTCCCATTCCTGTTTCACAAACAGGTTATGAGGAAAGACGACTCGGCGCCTTTGTGTGATGAAATCCGGTAAAGTCCCTCCAGTTTGTAAACCCGAACAGATGAGTTTGACATAATCCGTCGGATGTATGGGTGAACATGTGTGGTGCGAAATAGATTAGGTGCACTCGCTCACCTGGAGTTTGACTTTCAGGTTGTCGACATCGACCACTTTATTCTGGGGAGGGAGGGGAGGGGGGGGGGGGCACAAGTAAGAAGAACAATGAGACATGCACAGAGAGCAGAATGCTGAGAGGAAATGGTACGGAAATGAATGACGTGCATTTGAGGGGACTAAATAAGCAGAGAGGCTCAGCATGTGGCTGACGAAAAGAGACCAGTACAAGTGGCTTGTAAACGCTGCCAGACAAAGTTAATTGCAAAACGCTCACGGCAACGTCGCTGAGTAAGTAGGACAATGGGCAGAATATCAACTGACTCCCACTGTTCATTTCCTGTTAACTCACAGGGCGGCAATCTGATTTCCCGAGCGAAAGTTGGAACGAAAACAATTCCACCTGAGAACCAAATTAAAATATAGAATATTGCTGGAGTGCGTATCCAAATCTAGAGAGCAGAATTTATTTGTTTGGGAATCAAACTTTGATCTACCGTATTTTCCGCACTATAAGGCGCACCGGATTATAAGGCGCACCTTCAATGAACGGCCCATTTTAAAACTTTGTCCATATATAAGGCGCACCGGATTATAAGGCGCACCTTCAATGAATGGCCCATTTTAAAACTCTCCATATATACGATATATACATTTGGCCCGCGGGCCGGACTTTGGACACGCCTGCTGTAGTGGCTCAATATTGCTCCATATATAAGGCGCACCTGATTATAAGGCGGCTTTTGAGAAAATTGGAGGTTTTTAGGTGCGCCTTATAGTGCGGAAAATACGGTACATAAAATATTCTGTAGAATTCTTAAAGGGACAGTGGAGCATCATAAACGACATTAAAGTGGCGTTTGACCAGTCTTATTTAGTGCATGATGTAAACAAAAATAATAATGTGAAAGTCTTTTCAGGTCCTATGACCACATGGAATCAGGACATTGTTAACCTTTTACTACAATAACCTCCACACTAGAAAGTAATTCACAGATAAGGCAAGTGCGAATATGAATACGCATCCCAAATGCGTGTGTGAAAAACAACACGGTTAGGAAAGAACTGAGGATGTGCAGCAAAAGCCACCTGCTGAATCTTTTGCCATAGCAGAATGGACATGGTTCAACCCCTGCATTAGTTGCCATGGCTTTCCATTTCCCCCCCAATTATGATGTGAGCGAGCCTGCATGCTGAGTAACCGCTACAAGAAAGCGTGCCGAAAATAGCCCTGCTACGTTATAAGCTGACACAACAGCACTGCCTTGCCTTTTCATGCACAAATAACAACCTCAGCATCCAACTGTTTCGCTTAGCTTACTCCATTTTCCAGCAGCTTTAACCTTTCTTTCGCCCGCCACAAGAAGCCCGAAGCATGACGGGGAATAAACGGCGCGGCAGTGAATGCATCGTTTTCTTCTGTCCTTTTTATCTGCGGCTCCCGAGCACGAGACCTGTTGCTTTTTTCTTGAGTGCTGGGGAAAAATAAATTGTTCTCAGTGGAGAGATGCTCCGAAAAGCTCTCGCCATTACACTCTCTCTCGTCAAGACAATGCATCACTCTGGCTAATGCAACAATTTCCGTCCAAGACCACCTAGAGTTGTCTCGAGCATTAGCTGGAGTGTTTTGTGTCGATTGGAGGGACACAAAAAGGTTAAGCGGGTTCACTATTAAAAAAACACTTTTGTGTTCATCACAGTGGTGCTTGGGATTCCAAAACACTGTGCAGCTCATCATGAGGTTTGTGGGAGAGGAAATGAGCTAGTTAATCCAAATAATACATCTATCTATGCCAGCGATGCTTATAATGATAATTTAAATCTGTTCCACCAAATAGGGGAAGATACAATTTGTCCATTTGTTGTGATTCAGAGATTTGTGTCCAACAACACGTGCCCAGATTTTCCACCTGATGAGAAGGATGAGATTATTATTATTTCAATGTATAGGTCTATGATAGACGATACGATATTTGATCGGTTTGTTGTCGATTAATGGATTACTTTTGACACCTCTACTGTGTCTTGGCTCAATACTAGAAAAGACTACCGTGGAGAATTCTCAGAGGTCAGCTGTTGGATGAGTTAGGAACTTCAACAGCGCCGAGCGAAGGAGACGAGGATGTGGGCGTGCATCCATGTAAGGCGCAGCCGGCGGCTCCTAGCAGCACAAGTGGGCTGTGAACTCCACTGACAGGATTTGTACATTGGGTGCTATCATCACTCTGATGGAAGCGAGGTGATAATTGGCACACTCAGAAATGGCTCGTTATTTGCTTGACAGTTGTCAGAGTAACAGGAATAGGAGACAAATGTGAGGAAAGGTGGGAGTGGATCTCACTCACCCTAAAGTCTATTCCAACGGTGGCAATAAAGTTGCCTCCCACAAATGCCCCGTCTTTAAATCGCAGCAAGATGCATGTCTTTCCCACTGATGAGTCTCCCAACAGCATCACCTATCGATTAGAACAAAAAGTGTCAGGCGAGGGAGGGAGCGAAAGCACAAAGGTGAGGTTACAATTAAACGCAACGATGCTTTTGATAACAAGTGCAATTATTCCGGGGAGGAAACGAACGCTGCGGGTTGCATGAATCATTTTGTTTGCCACACGCTGTTGCACAACTCTAAAATGAGATTCTTTGGGAAATGTGATGAATATAAAAGACTGCACCCAGGTGACACCATGTGACACTGTCAGGTGGATTAGATGGTTTCAAATTGTGCGTAAATATGAACTGCATTAAATTTGCCTGAGGGGCAAAACGATGTAAACATTAAGATAAACTGCAGTTGCAGGTATAACAAAATACATTTTTTGTTAACTTCCGATCAAATCTCTTGCAGCCAAACGGCGGTAATTGCTTGGTGCAATTTAACTTAAGCTTCACGACATAAGAGGTGTGTCTTTTCTGCTTTAAGGAAATGAAAGGAGTGCAACAAGTACACCCTCAACAAATATTTACATCGGCACATGTGGACAAAAGGAAGATTTACAGTCGCACATTGACTTGTTGGAAATCACAATTCAAACTTTGAGTCTGTATTGAAACAAGACACAAAAACACACCACGTCAACGCCACTATACGTAGGCATGTTGTGATGGCTATAAATCTACAAAACGATCAATTAATCTGAAAGACATAAAGCAAAAATACACACCTTGAAGGCAATATCATAATACTCGTTAATAGAAGCGCACCGCTCCAACACATATTTAGAAGTCCCGTTTTTAGACTGCTTTTGCGTCAACGATGTCTTCCTGATGGACATCGCGATGGCAAATGATGCGTTCACGGAGTCTCGTCCGAGATGTAGTCCAGTAGAGACGCACACAATACGTGTTGTGTGTATCTCAGGCTCTGTCTCCGACAGTCTCGAGCCCTTTTGCTCGCATGCTGTGCGCTCACAAAAAAAATAATCACCAGGGAGAAAAATGGAAAAAGCTCACCCTTCAGCGTTTACAGAAAAAAAAAGTAAAGAAAAAAAAAACATGAAAGAGCCAATTTAGAACCATCCGGCAGTCATGAAAGCAGAAAATGACACACAGGCGGAAACATTTCTCTGCTTTGCATCCTGGCGTGGGCAGACGCAGCGTCTACTTACTGTGTGTGAGCGTGCGCGCACACGTGTATGCGCGTGAGCGTGTTTTCATGAGTGAAACCTCATTTAGTCCAGCCCCCCTAATTGTACCCTAAACAGCCACAGGGGTCAGACGTGACGTAGTTGACTCATCTGTGCCACAGGTGTTGTCTATACCTTATATACAGCACCCAATCGCCTGTTTTTGTTTTTACTTGATTCAATTGAACGCCCCTTGTGTTAGAACGTTTCATTCATGACTACCGCTATAATCTCGCATCGTTTATTTCTGCTCTATGTAATTTTCCCCTCTCTTTTCTCCTTCTTAAGACAATCGATCACCAAGATTTGCTCTTGTCGAGAACAGATGATTCTATCTAAAAAGAAGACTCGTTTGCTTAATTAACATGTCACGCGTGTCAAATCGTTTCACCGCGAGGTAATTTAACAATTAAATATGCAAGCATTGTTCTGCAGTGTTTGGCGCTCCCTAGCGTTCATAATAAGTAACTGTATTTTATCTTCACGATGCCTATTTACTTTTCTTTCCTAGCATCCCACCAAAAATCCAGCCGCACCTCAAACCATAATAATAAATTCCAAAATCGACAAATATACACTTATATATTGCATCTCCTTAAAGCTCTTTGAATGACAGTTGTGTACAAACAGAGACAATCAGTTCAGAGGGCCAACATAGTTATCAGGATCAAACACTGTGAGCAAATACTATTCTGTGCATCCAATTAACCTCAGTGCAGCTCTGCTTACCTTGATGTGTGGTCTTGTTTCACGCTTGTGTGGAGCCACCACTGATTCATTGAACCATATCAGTCACCTTTAAAGAGAAGGTCAGAAATGCTTGCTTTATTTAGAATGGAACATGTTAACAGCATTAGAAATGCAATATTAAAATCACTTATTAGGTTTTATTCCTTTAAACACGTAAACATTTTATGTCACATTCAAATTCAAACTGCTCCCTATGGCTGTGAAATATTTCTTTCCAGACTCTCCAATTTTAGTGGTAGCAGGTGATAAAGCTGATATCTTTTATCCAAAAGAAGAGTAGACTAAAAAAAAAAACTCTGAAGTTATTTTACTATCACATTTAAATGCTGATATGTTTTATCACAAAAATCAAACACCAGGAAGAGCTTCCTTATACCTGACTCCAAATAATTTGCGAGATAAGCCACCAAATGTAAGTCAGGATGAAGAGAAGACCTTGATCTTTAAATGTCAACACTGACAAATATTTATGCAGGAAAATGCCAGCAGCAGATGGTCACCAGTCACAATATTAGGAACACTTGTGGAAGGTTTTATCTTTATACGGGACTGCATGTTCATCGCAGGTCTCCATTTGGATCCTATTAGATTGTGTATGTTTACTGAGCAGTGTTTTGGTTGGCATCCATTATTTACATAATTCATCCTCTCATGCAAACACGCCAATACAATAAACAAATAGTCCCAAGACAGTTTTATAGGTCCAATCATGCCCTTGAATGCATGCTGATGCACATGGAGCACCTTCAATCTCATCAAAATGGCAAAGGCAATCTCTTTACATTCTCCCAGACTCCACCATGCCGCTCTATAAAACGCAGCGACATAAAGCCAAGTGCCACATCATCCACTTACGTCCGCTCCTCCTCCCCCACATCACAAAGCGTAATATCATCCTTGTTTAAAACACCAATGGAGCCAACACCCAGAAGCAAACAGACTGCTCTCACACTCTTCACCGTCACAGTACTCATCATGACAGGAGCATAATTATCCTTATCAAGAAAAGCCCCCACAGGATGTTGAATGCCAGCGAGAAGAAGCTTCTTCCACCAGCATTGCACAGTGAATTGGGAGGAAAAAAAACCAGAAGGCCTCGTTATGTCACAACTTGAGTACAAACAGCTCGCCGTGATGCCTGTGCCCTTCTCATCACTCAGATGAAGGCAGCAGCTTGTGGGAAGGTTGGGAGGGGGGTTTATCTTGCAAAACAACTCTTGGTGAGTGGGTGCATGGCAGAAAGTGCATTCACTCTCAAACTAACCCATGCAGGACCTGAGGATGAAATTACAATGATCTGCAGAAACATAATTAAAATGATCATTATATTCAAACACTTCTGAACAGCCTCGCAATAATAAAGCTATTTAAAAAAAAATGAGTGGTGTGATTTTTTATTTTTACCTCTCTCTTATTGGATTGTGGCAAGTGTAATGAAGTGTTTTGACACAACATTGCAGGATGCAGGAAACGATCAGTATGGTCGCCATGGTTATGGTTTCATTGCGCCCGGAGCTCATTGGTAGCAGATGCTCATGTCTTTAGATGACATTTATTAGCACCTCCTTCTTTGGCCTTCTCCTGCAGTTCAAGGAAAAAAAAAAAACACAGCCCCCCAAAAAAATAAAAAAAATTACTAGTGCATGTCGCAATTATACAAATCATCAACACATACAAAAATCCATAACAGCACATGATTGTGCAATCCTCTGGAGCAGTCCAAATCAATAACTATCTTTTAACATGACATTTTTTAAATGAATAAAATAAATCTTACTAGTAGTGATTCTGAAGCCCCCTGGGCAGAACTGTCAATATATTTGTCATAAAATTTAAAAATAAGATTTTAACATACTTAATGGTCATTCAACCTTAAAAAGAAGCTAACCTAAAACTAAAATAAAATTCCTCACAAGATGATTAGATCTCCAAATTATGTTTCCCGCAACACTCGGGTTGAAACTGTTTGAGATTTGTATTGTATAAAGTACTTAATTCCGGTTTTAGCAATAATAGCTTCACTTAGTCAGTGAACTGCCCTGGGAATGTCACGTGACCAGTTCAGGCAACTCTATTTTATGCTTCCTTTAATATTTAAACATAATTGCTTCCTCTTTTCTTGCAGTAAAACGTCAACTTGGAAATCAGGTAGCATTTTTTATCACAAAGAAGCCTCTGGGGGGAAAAAAATATTATATGTAGAGTTTGGGTTCATTGTGTATTCTCAGCACCTAAGATGCCGGATGTTTCCATGGCAACATAAGATTCCTCAAGAGCTTGCCATCTATTCTGAATTGTTTGGGCCATTTAAGAGCGACATAATGACTCACATAATGACAGTCCTAATGAATGCAGCAGAGAAACAGATTCACTTGGTTATATTAATTGTTAAGAACGATCTTAATTTATAATAAATTATAAACTGCAGCATTATTTTAGCACTGGTGACTCAGCTAACCGGAAAATGCAGTACACGCTGTTTTTGGTGGAACGATTTAATTTTGCTGGTAAATTCCCTTGGTAAATATCACAGTCTATATTAAAACCAGCAAAAAAAAACAAAATGGCATCATGCATTGAATTTAATATCACCTCATGTATCCGGGCCTCATTATAGGTGAGATGTTGAATGTAGGTGTCAGGCCACACTCAGAGTTGTGCACTGTCAAGGGAAACCATCTTCACATCATCTTTCCTGTTTCGTCTCACCCATCCTTTTCCTCACTGTGCTCACCTCAATTCCTCTTTCACTCCTGATTTGCATGCTTGGCTACCCTGTGGATAGGGAGGAACAAACCTGACTAAATATTTATATGCAGAAACCATGTTGACCATTTCAACAAGGAAGTGACAAGAAAGTCTGCAGCAACCTTAAGGGCAAAACATCCGGCATACGTTTACATAACAAACACACCCAAACCTTGATATCCGTGTCCTTTTTTTTATTTTTATTGATGTCCATGTTTCTTGTTGACATAATCCCTCTCGTTAGTTTACCACAGCAGCAAGGACAGAAAGCTCAACCTCTCCATCACTGATCAGGAAATAAAATGTAGGTATACCACATTCAAACAGTACACAGTATAAAAATAACATCTGCAGTTCTTTTTTTTTTGCAGACATGGGGCTTCATTGAAGCAACTGTTCTGTGCAAGGTAAACAAGGTCACTTGAAAAACACAATTTCTAAGAACATAAAAGACCCTATTAAACGTGTTAAAATTGCACATCTTGGGAACCTTTAATCCTGCAGTAAACAAGTCATCTCAGCTAAGTAAAGGCAGCTTTGAGTTTATCGTAATATTCTTAAAATAAACCCAAAAGAAAATTATACAGTGTTTACCATTTGTGGTCACGAAGTGTTTCTCCCTTGAGTGGAGCGCAGACCAGACCTATGAGGAAGGAATAAAAAAACGGCATCTACACAAACATACACGCAGCATGAAATGTAACTGTAATTTGAATTTCCTCTCTGCAAGCAGTGGCAATAAAAGACATTAACACAAATTTTAAGAGCACGTGGACATTGAATGAAGCTATCCGCAGTTTCCAGACACTTTCTGGGAGCATGAAGCTTTTAGCCTTGTGAACATTTTCAACATGTGTAAAACTAATGCTTTGCCAAAAAAAAAAAAAAAAAAAGAGGAATGACTGTTAATATATGTGACCCACAATAGCAAATAAACTGACCTTTTTTCAGCTCCTCCTCAACTGAATTTTGCGTAACGTCACCTAACAGTATAGTGCACTTGTTCCATGTCCGATATAAAATGCTTCAAAATAAGCATAACGAGAGCTTTGTTCTATCTTCAGATGTGAACAAAACACGGTGAGAGACTTAGCTGAGTTCAAACTGTATCTTGATTCCCAAGTAGAGAGAAAGTCACTATTTTGTGAAGATTGGTGCTTCACTCACCCATCTGCTGTCAGCAAAAAAAAGAATAATACAAATAAAATGTATCAGGCATTCATATTATCCTGCAAACCAAGAAAAAAGCTTCTTGGCTCGCAGATGTCAATGTGCAAATTTCCAGCATTCACCAAGTCATTTCTACCGAGAACGTTGTGACTTTTCAGTGCAAGATGTCATTGTTTTTGTGGCCTTTAGCTTTGAGCCAAACCTCCCACACACAAAGTTCTCCTGGAGCTGTCATGGCTGCTTGCAGCCTCCGGCACAGACTTCCTTTATGTCCGCCCCACCACTGGGGCTACCTGATTCTCCCGTCACTTTTCACCGGGCCCAGTTCAGACTTTGGGTCCGGGGACAGGGAGCTCCAAGTAGTTTTGGAGCACGGCACCAAAGCTTTGCAAGATGAAGTCTGCGCTGTGCACAGGTTTCCTGTAACCCAAAAATTTGACACACTCCAGTCAACCCAGACGTCAAGGGGCGGGCCCACAAACTGGGCGTTTCGTTGCGCTTCCAGCGTGGCAGGCTCTTGAGGTGGCAACTTCAGTATGGAACTCAAGTGCTGGAAGCTCTGATCCACGTACAAATTTCCAGGTGGGCCTGCATGCAGCCAACTGTCCTTATCTGTAGGAAATGACAGACACTTGTTTTTTTTTTTTTTTTGCTCGTGATTAAAATATACTAAGATGATCAATTGCAGTCAAATCCAAGGGAGGAGTATATGCACTTGTTGGCCCTGCAGGAAAACAAGCTGCTATTGTAAAGAGCATTCTGCCATCTTGTGGTTCTTTTCTGAACTTCAGTCTTAACAACACCAAAACATGTTTGGCAGCTTTTTGACATGCAAAGCTTAGCTCTCAAAATATTGTGCATGTATGCAAGAGTTACTTTTGGCTTTCCACGGCATTTGATGTGAACGTGATAATTAATAAGATTTAATTCTCACCTTTGCGCAGTGGCTTCTTATCTTTGAAGCTCAAAGGTACGATCAGGAAATGAAGTTGGGCCACACGCTGCCACTGTTTCAATACACGCACCGTCCAAATGCCAGGCCGTAGGGGGTGCTGCAGGGGTGGCTTGTAATGTGTGTATTCTGTATCTGCATCCACTGTGATGTCATACGAAATTGCCACCACCTGAGCCGGGTCAATCCACACGATGGTGGCGGTGAGGTTGGGCCCGGGAGCCCATTTCTGAACCGCAAGTGGTTCATCCAAAGGGCCGATGATCCCGCCGAAATTACGAAATACTCTTTCCTTTGGATCCCATTCTGTACTGATCTGTTAGGGAAAAGGATGGAGGGTTTAAATGACCTGATTGTTTCTGTATTTTTTTTTTAAACCAATTATCCCCTCAGAGTATGCTCACCTCAAAGTGTTTGAGCCTTTCAAACTCTTTAAGATTCTTCTCAAGGACCAATGCCGTCTGGGGCACAGCCCACATCTCTATTGACTCCTTGACCTTTGATCCCACAGCCTGAACTTCCTGACGTATCAAGTACCCTTGAAAGCGGTCATCGTAGAAGTACAAGTGCACTGACAAAGGGTAGCCGATAGGTTCAAACCTGCAGGTGTCTTTTTTGCCCTGAGGCGTCGCGAGGCTTTTCAAGCCCAGGCGAAACAAGGAAGCATGAGCGGTGAGCATCACATCACTCAGCGAGCCTATGCCATCCATCTGCTCAAACTGGTTCTCCCAGTACGCCTTAACGGCAGCAGTTCCTGGTGCGTACTGGCCGTACAGGTGCGTGTCCAGGATTTCAATGGCTTCCTGGTTTATTGACGACTCAAATTTGCGTGCGAAGAATGTGGGCCGGGATAATTGCTGTGGTAAGAAAAAAAAAAAAAAGGTACACAATTAGTGGTACTAATTTAATGTCTTGTTTCGAGTCACGCACCTGGATGCGGATGAGGTCTTGGGGTTTGAAGTCATTGGGAGAGCAACCGCACCAATCCACAATGTGCTTGTACTGGCATTTACAGCCCAGTTTACGATTCCAGTTGGTCACACGGAGGTTGTTGTCCACCAGGCTGTCGCACATGTGACTGTTTCCGAGCACAGTGTGGAAGAAAGACTGAGAAGAGAAGAAAGTTACAATCTGATTATGAGTATAAACGTATCCTGACACTTCTGGGAACAAAAGCAGGCAGTTAGATGACACGGGTGAAGCTTCCTTTTATCCTGAGCACAATGCACAGCGCCATGTCACCTTATCTCCTGTGAGGGTCCACCTCAGGCCGACTCACCTCAGCAGGGAGCAGAGTATAGGAATAGAACTGCTTCAGTCCCGAAACCAGGTCGTCTTGGGAATTGATGACATACTCCACAAAGCGGCGGGTGAGCGCAAACCAATCGGATCCACCCGACACTTCCAGGCCATCGGGAATTTTGCGCTCTCCCAAGCGCCACATGTGGTTGTCACACTCGTGAAAGAGACGATCGAGGCCCTGCTTTTTAATAAACCTTCAACACAAAACATGTGGATGAAGCATTTGGAAATTTCACCAGGATTTGTGAGTTTTAACTAATCAGCGTGCTACCAATCATACGCTATTAGCAGCATGTTATGCTAGTTTCTCGGCACTCTCCAATTCCAAGCCAAGTTAGTGTGCCAGCATGGTTGCACAATTGCCGCAACCTTTTATTAACTACATTTTTTTATGTATTACATGACAAGAAGTCTCACCGGGTGTTCTCTCTGCCATGGGACTTGAGGAAGTTCTTGTCTCTGTGTTGTGATAAAAAGGCCACCAGCTCATCATTAGTCCTGCAGGGTAACAGAAAGAGCAAGTATTAAATGTAGAATTCTTAAAAAAAAATCTCAGAAAAATTATTTGGAATGTGGAAGTGACCACACATCATGAAAGGAACAACTTTTACATGGAAAGCGCAACACGAGTGTGACTAAATTTCCCCAAAAATCTGTTAAACTTGTACCTCGGCTAATTTTGGACTCCAAAATGAGAAGTTGCATCACGATCGAAATGTTCATTCATACATGAAAAAACAATGCAATGCATCATGCAGTGGTTGTCATATATAAATTACTGTGTATTTGGTCTACATTGTTTTGATAAACTTGACCAACCTGGTGGGGAAGTCTGTGCCACTGAGATTGATGAAAAAATCCCACTTCCAATCCAGCAGGGCCAGGAGGTCCTGCATGCTGCGTAGGTACGCCTTCAGCAGACTGGCACCACCCCAGATGGTCACCATTCTCCAGGGCGTGGCACGTATATTTGGGTACTGCTGGGCTATTTGGAGGACTTCCCGGTGCATGTAGCCCGACCGCTGAACACGGGTTCAAAAGTGTAAATGAGGGCACGTTTTGGTGACGAGCACACAAAACAAAATGTTACAACATCGAGCACAAATCATGCTATAAATAAGTCATGTATCTATAATTATATTACAGTGCACACCCTTGTCAAATTTTAGGAGAAACTGCTCAACAAGGGTGACGCATAAGAGGGGAACAATCATCCATGTGTAACCACTGTCTTCCAACTGTATGACTTACAACTAAAAATAAATAGCTACATTTGCTGAATTAGCAGCGGCTTGTTTCCAGACCAACACACCTAATTAAACTTTCCGGTGAGATAAGCGGTTCAAAGAAATGAATCATTTGAGGACACCACTTGATTAGTCAAGCTCGACAGTCTGAATGCACCAGACAAAAGTAGATTTTCTTTTCCCCTCTATCAAATTAAAACAAAATACTGCAGTCTTTCGAAAGGTGGAGTGCGACGTTTAATGCTGTCGCTTGACCTTTTGAACTTCAGCAGCACGTGAGGGTGGCGTTCACTAAATCCAGCTGCTAAGAATAACATTGCTTTATTCTAATCCCCTCAACCATGCTGTCAGACCCGTAGGATAAATGTAACCTACGCCAGAGGAAAGGTAGACATTTTTTTTTCAGCTCAGTGCAGCCAACACTAAGTCCTCGTCGTCTTACCTTGTCTACATGGATGTAGTAGTAGTGATCAGAGTGGTAGATGGCTTTAATGAGACGCTTGAGCTGCCGTACAGAGCGGCCGTGGACCATCAAGACGAAAACCACACGGACAGGGTTCTCCACCTTGGCCAGGCTGTTGTCTAGTTCGCCAACTGACTGAGCAGCACTCAATATGCCTAATGAAGGAGGATAAAAAATATATATATATATTTTGGGGCTTGTGACTTTGAGAGACAATGTGAAATAAACAGATGGTGGTTTGTGACCTGGCTGAGGGCAGAATTGCGGAAGGTCATCCGGCATGAGCTGCCCGGCCTGATGCATGCAAACAAGGTTGGCGATCTCCTGGCGACACTGCTGTGAGCTAGCACGATGCAGAGCAGACCACGCATCCTTACTTATGATGTCACATTTGGGCTCAAAATCACTGCTGGGGGATTGGCGTGCCCCGTCCACGCTGCCTGGCTCCCCTGGCAAGGCGCCGGTTAACTTGGCCACCACATCAGCGGCGCCTCGCATCTCACTGAGGTTACTGGATGGGTCGTGGGGTGCTACACCGTCCAATTCGGTGCCGGTTTGCCCCTGCTCGGGGGGAGGCTTCAGCCTGACTCCGGGCTTTCCTTGTTTTTGACCAACCCCTTTTCTAAGAGCGCTGGTTGTCGTGCCTCCGGTTCTTTCCAGCCTGCCCTTGTTACTTCCAGACAACGCAATGTGTCTTTCTAAAACCGTGGCATCCCTCCTCTGATCCTGGCTGTTGTTGTCGGGCAGTTTAGATCGTCTTGCTTTTTTCTAAGGAGAAAAGCTAAGAGTGAGTGAAAAGAGGAAAAACCATGACATTCGAAATCTAATCTTGCAAACACAACAGAAAAGAACTGATAACAGATTTTGATGACGCCAGTTCCTGTAAAAAGTCCACATTAGGCATCACCAAAGTTATTTTTAACTTGGCTGATTATTTCTTTTTAATCAGCTAATCTGCACAAGCATTGAAAGACATAACAAACCCAATGGATCACTCCAGAAAACTGTGGCAGAGATTTGAGGGGGAAAACCATACGCTGGTGACGTGTTTGCGCACATTCCACACACGCATGAAAACGGCATGCAAACCTCAAAAATTTTAACGGCTTAAAAAAAAAAATCGGGGAGCTCCACATTCAAAGACGTCCACAATTTGAATACATTTAGCCTTGAGGTTGAATTACTGCGCTTCACGATTTATGTGTGTGCATAAGACAGCTGCCACTTAACGTAACCAAAAGGAATTCTTACTTCCCTAAACTGTTACTAGAATGGTTCTGCTTATTCAGATTCCACTCATTCATTTTATGACTTTGACAGTTTGACCCTGGAATTTTTCATTATTTGGAAATTGTTCTAAAAGCCTGAAAGACTATTTGCCTAAAATGTACGACACACTCTCCTGAGCAAACGCTCTCATGCAAAAGACGAACATCCTAAATTTGTAGCTAACGTTCCAATTTTCCTTATCAGGCGTTTGCACAGCTTTTAATTAACACCATCCTGTCAAAAACGTATTGATTCAAAGCCAAGTTAGCCAGCCTCTTTGCTTCCAATTAACAAGGAGAAAAACCGTATCAGCATCGCCATTCTGTGAAGCAGCAGAAGCGAGCGTTAAGTTCCAGCCACCGCTGATAACGACTTTTCAGTCTTTTCAGTCCTTCCCTTCTTATGTGAAAGCTTTTAATATAACACATTGTGATGACTTGGTGTTATTAGGGTGCGATGAAAATTGACAGGCGTGTCGCAGCGTAATTAGATTATGAAAGAAAGCAAGTTAATGCGAAATCCAAAAAGCTGGGAACACTCAAGTCAAACACACCCACATGAGGACTTTAAAGAGGGGCCAAGTGAAATTTGAGAGTTCGAAAATGCTTTGTTGAGCATAATTCTGCTGCATGTAATATATGAAGATGGGGGATGTTTTTGAGCTGAGAAATAAAATCCACATCCTGAAACCTAAAATGTTTTGGAAGTTCAACTGCACCTTTTTTGGTCTGGCAAACACACACTCAACAAGGGCTAGAATGAATAACATGCCAAACTTTTTACAAGTCACAGAAATATAGTTTTTATCTCACATTTCACGTCACATTCCAGTGTCAGAATGAGAGATACATAGCGATTGTGTCCGGACTTGCCGGCATAGATCCAAAAGTTAACCTGCCACGGCGGCACTGCCTCAAAAAGTAATTGAGTTCCAGGTGTTCTTTGCAGATCTCATACAATTGAGTTCAAATGTTGGTTGAATGTCTTCTCAATCTGCAGGACATATATTTTAATATTCATCAAGGGGCAAAACATCCCCCCACAACTAAGTCAAGAAACTTTTTGTCTCTGTATTAAATAAGTTTTGGACTATTTCTATGAAATTGGATACGTGATTTTGGAATCTTCAAATCAAAGTACTTTACATGTTTAGGAATGTGGACATTTTTCTATATAAAGCGGCTTTGAGTACTAAGAAAAGCACTATATAAAACTGATCTATAATTATTATGGGCAACGTTATCTTAATTGTGATAACAGTTAGAAAGTACATCAAGACTTCAAGAGGGACTGCTCGAGTACTCGAAATGATGCTATTCATCCCCGCCTCGGCCAGCCAAAATATAATTTGTTTTTTGTTGTAAGAGTTATCTGTAGTATGTTAATCCTAAAGTACCCAGGTCTGGTTCTATTAAGTACCAACAAAGCTTCTTCTCAGCTAAACAGCCTCAGCTAGCTGTCTGCCTTAGAGTGACGTTGAGCTAAGCTAGCGGTTAGCAGCTATATCACCGCTAGAAATAAGCCCAAAAGGAATTCGTGTCATCCTGCTTAGTGACAAGCGGGCCGTCGCTCACCTCCGCCTCGCCCTCTTCCAGACTTTTCAGGCTCCACACGACAAGACTTTGGATGAGGAGGATGGTTAAGGCAGCGGCGATAGCTAGTTTATATCGTCGGAGGAGCTTCTGCACCCTCGCGCTGGCCGCCATTTTTTCTTCAGCTCAATAACTTTGAAGTCGCGCGCGGATGGAAGATTCGGAGATGCGCGCACTCGTACGCGCCTGTGTTGCGCGCATGTCTTATAAAGTTAACGACTGTTACTTGAACGCTTTTAAACATTAAAATTCAAAGTACTGATTGAACCAATCAAACTACACCAGGGATATAGAAATAAAGATATAAAGAAATAAAGAAATAAAGAAACACTATTTTTGTATACCAAGGCACAATTACTGGTGTAGCATCTTGGATTTCATGAAATTGTCTTTTAAGTGTGAAAGTAGAACCATGATGACTAATTCTCTACTTTGGTTACTTGTTTGAATACAAATCATCTCAATACGGGACCCCCGTTTCCAGGGTAACAGCAAACCACTCCACGCATTCAGACCTCCATGCTGGGGTGCCTCCGTGGAGGAAACAGGAATGACATTAATCTTACTATTACATGTGCAACGTCAAAACTAATGACTGTTGTCTTGTGTTGAGCATGTAAAACATATGCAAATGTACTTTTTTCTTCTTTTTTTTTTTTTTTTTTTTTTGAGGGGGAGTCACCCAACCAGTAAGCTGTCTGTAGTCTGACCGCTGCTCTGGTGACGTCAGTGCGCTTTCAGCGGCTCGTAAACGCGGTGGTGTGTTTACAGAGCGCCGGACACTTGAAGATCCGGCTTACAGAGCGCATGTGGACTGTCAGCTTGTTGGATTACACCATGTGGAAGAGCTACCAAGCTTGCCTCCAGTATAGACGCTCATATTTAAGAAGATGACAGCTTTAGTGTTAAATCTGATGAGTTCGGGGACATCTCTGAAAGCAACATTAACTGTTTATACATCAGAAATGTCTGCAACTGCAAGTCCAACCATTCCCTCTTCTCAGATGACATCGGATCAACTCACCGTGGTCGCTGCTTGTTGTGAGTATATTTGTAAAATATCTCTTTTATTTTCAAACATTCGTCCTTTCATTGTATTATGAGAAAGTTTTGATTTTTTTCATATTATATTTCACTGTGTGGCAGGAGGACATATTTTTTCTCAGATGAATTAGCATTAATTTTAAAATGTATTAATTTTTAAATCGGAAATCATGGAAAATGGGATGTCATGTGCGAAAGTAAATGCTCAATGAAATTAAATGCTTCTAAAACCAGTTTATATGTTTGCCCAGCCAGTTTAAGTGAGGAAAAAAATGACATTTTCTATCAACATTTAACCAGAAACAGGAAGTGGGCGCTTCAGATTTACTTTCTGAGGCAACACAAAATGATTTCTTGGCTGGCAGATACATCACAGAAAATACCACGTTCAACAAGTGTTGTCTATAAACAGACTTTCAATCAGTTCAATTTCAATTGAGTCAACTATATTCAGTATTTTAATCATTGGTCTTTCAAATTGTTCCAACAACAAACTAAAAGCCTGAGATGAAACCTTTTTCTTTTTCTCTTTCACAGTTTCCTCCCTGGTGTTTTTTGTTGTTATTTTGGTGCTCCTGTCCATCATTTACCGCAAAGATCCTCAGTGCTGCAGATTGCGCTCCTATCAAGGCCCACATGCTGATATGGTAAGTCCTTGCAACAACAACAAAAAAAAAGCTAAATAAATAACTTTTGTGCTGAGTAGTCTTATGACATGGTCTACATGTTCTCTTTTGAGATGAGACTGAGAAAATGAGAAAAGACCACACCATGTGATCCGACTGTGTCGCAATTAGCAAGTGTCACATTCAATTTGCACAGCGGTGTGAGAAGTTCTATATTAAACCTGATATGATCATCGTCTCCTAATGGATTTGCCACAGTCAATTGCTTTGACAATAATAAACGTGGCACTCACAGCGATGTCATTTTTCCTCGATAGAATTCCAAAACTCAATCTGGAGTTCAAAAGTTCACCAAGCAGTGGCATGTATGCAGATTTATTTTTGTTTCAACAATGTGAGGGGCATAATCTCAGCCAAATATGGACTATCAACTAAAGATAATGAATTTGAAAAGCTGCTGGGAGATAGTGAAATGTAAACACACCAAAGAGGTAACATTTTCATTCTTTCTGCTTCCTCTTCCTGACTTCTTCCTCACCTCCGTGAGTCCCATGGGGTGATGTTTCACTGTTATCTTCTTATTGCAGGGGCATGACTCATAGCTCTCTCACCACAACTGACAGGAAACTCAGTTCAGTTACAGTTTTAACGGAGACACCACCAAAGAACTTAACGAAGCGTTTCACCAAGAACAAACTGAGTTGAACTGAAGCTTGGGCCAGATGTGGTTGATAAGATAAGAGGCTGGTCAAGAGTTTTTTAAAATTTGATAAAAGAGTTTCACTGTCAGCATTGTTTTGGAAGAAAAGTGAAGTTTAAGAACAGACGCACTTGTTCATTGTGTTGCTTCGGGACATTTGCATGTCTTCAACTTCATCGTCACATACCTTTCCCTGCTTCACTTTGCACCATGAATAGCTGACAGACCCTCCGGTGGGTGTTGGGGACGCAACGAGACAATGGGTCTCCTTTTTAGTTTGCGCTGGTGAAAAAAGGCACGCTGCCCTTGGGATCCTCCCCCGACTTCAGTGCTGATTTTACACGGTTGTGCTTTTTCACACAAGCTGAGTCAATGGCTGGGACAAAAGGACAACGCTCCTTTTTTTTCTCCTTCCTTTTTTTTTTTTTTTTTTTGCTTCTTCAAACTACCAGCCAGTGAGGGCAAAATGACCCCTGACATCACGTTTTTAGTGTCGCCCTGAAATGCTGTGGCAAAGGTCATTTGTGTGCGTCTCTTAAAATATAAGTGATGTCATTGTGCATTGTGGCCTGGGAAAAGTTTTATAATTTAATACAACCTGTGTGTGTTCAAATTTTAGTACCCCTTTTATTCTCCTGCTAAATTTAGTCGGGTAACAAATTGACTTTGTTGTAACGCCGCCCTAAATGACAAACGAGGTCATAATGTGTAGTGGAGTGTGCTCGTTAAGCGCTTAAAAAGGGGAATGAAGAGATGCTGAAAAGGCCAAACTGTGTGGTTTGTTGCCTAGGGACTCTGATGACACAGTAGGACGCCATATTGTTCCCCAAACAAAGGCGACTCATTTAGACCCAAGACAATTACCTTGTCTTCCTCGAAGGCTCCCCCTCCCTTCCGAGATGCCGACACCTCATACAGTGAGACGTTGACAGGTTGTGTTGTAAAAAGGGGGGGTGCGAGGAGCTTATTGATTAGATAATTTATGGTATTGCTAACCAGTGATTAAACAAGGCATGAAAATCGGAAACACACATGTGACTAATTGAGCCAAGCTTATTGACTGACAAATGCCTTTTCATGATTTTATAGTTTCTTGTTTTACAGGATGCTCCTCCTCAGTACTACAGCAGCAGACAGACACTGATGGGATCATCATGTTTAGAGCCGACACATTTTCTAGATGGCAACAATGCCGATGTAAGTGAGCCGTGATGAAAATCTGCACGGAAACACGTGAGAATTTACTTTCTGTTTGTAAAAAGCAGAGTCTAATTCAACATTGTGCAACTTATTGAACAAGTTAGTGAATTGGATTATATTTCAGCATTGCTCATGCAGCCATAGCAACATATAAAAAAACAAAAACAAAAAATTGATCGTTATTTTCAAATTCTGTATGCAATTATAGATTGACCCTAATAATGACCCCTCTGTGTTTTATGGCCTGTGTGATAATATGCGCAGGGAAGTCAGCTGTTCTATGTCGGCCTACCCTCCAGCTACAGTCTGCCCTCTCTGGAGGCCCCCCTGCCCAGGCTTCCCTCCTACGAGAGTGTCCGAAAAAAGGATCGCCAGAGGCAGATCCACATGATGATTGCAGACCGCTTTGGCCTCAATGGGCCTATTGAGACGGAGGTAGGAAACATAAAAGTTGGAATAGGCACTTATGCTAGATAACAATGATGTTAACTCCATCAAGCTTATCTGACAGGTCCTCAGTTATGCTATTAAAAGGGTTGATAATAATATCATAACATATTATATTCACAGCTCATGAAGTCATATTGCATACACAAAACATGCTATTAAGTCACTTACCACATTTCAAGGTTTTACAGTGTTGATCTTTGGCTGAGCTTTTGACTCGCTTCAACAAACAAAGTAATGAGAGAAAGGCACATCAAACATAATTAAAGGCAGCACCCTGAACGCAAACAATGTCAGAGGAAAAACTGCTTTGTACTCAGTTTTTACCGCTTTGACCTTTTCTCCTTTTTCGTAATTAAACAATCCCAAGCGTGACTGCTTATATTTTTTCGATATGATTGACCAGCATGCACACCCACGTGTTTTTGTCTTTGGTCATCCAAATGAACGCCCCCCCCCCCCCTATTTTCAGACTTGGTTAGACTTTCAATTGGTTCCGTAATTTCCCCTGTTTGTCCTTTGGCCCGAGGTATGATAACAGTAAACGTTGCAGCCTTCAATGTGTGTGATGATAAAGAGTGATGTTGTAGAGTGACTCCAGGGTCCCTGAGCAATTAAAAGATAAGCCAGACTCACTATCCCAGATGTGTTCAGACTTCAGAGAGATAAAAACAATCATGTTCCAGGTGGTTAACTTGAAATAGATGAACTGTTAATGTAAATAAATTTGCAACCAAATGTAATAATATCATTTATTATCACATTCAACACCTTAGAAATCAAGAAATCCTCCAAAACGATAACCCAAGGTTTAGTTCTAATGAGACAGCAAATCAATAAGTAGTTAATTGTAGTGAGTGAATTAATGGTGCTAATTTACTGTCACCTCATAACAGAAAAAAAAAATTCAGACTCACTCTACTGATGTCAG
Source organism: Syngnathus floridae (assembly GCF_059516105.1). Lineage (NCBI taxonomy): Eukaryota > Metazoa > Chordata > Actinopteri > Syngnathiformes > Syngnathidae > Syngnathus > Syngnathus floridae. Next base: position 9,160,816 of record NC_142429.1, on the reverse strand, counting down.
ATCACTTTACTTTATCTTGAACTTTTAAGTAAATAGCGCTGTTCACTTCACTATAATCTCCTTAATTATTTTATTTACAAAATATCTCTCTTGTGCAACAATGTACAATCATTACAACATTCTGGATTGTTTTCTTCCCCAAAGCAATAATTAACCACTTTACAAGCCAAACCCAACAGAGCGGAAATAAATTATTCATTTTTCCTATTCCCCATTCACAGATTCATTTATTCACTAGAGCCTTGTTATAAATTACTTGCTGCTGACAACAAGGCCGATGTCGTCGATAAATGCATCCCTCCAATGATAAGGCCAACTAGTTACGCAATCAATAGCGTAATTTGAAACCAGGGATGCTATAAGGAGGAAAGTGATAATGGGTTCCTAGGAAATATTTTCAATTTCAAGCAATGAGTTTGTACAAATTGTGATATTTTATTTCCCAACACTCTTCACAGCCACCTCCATCATATGAGGAGAGCGTTCGTCAGTCCGTGGTGCTGCCCTACAATATCCTCTCATCAAGTTTGGATGCTTCTCCCACGCTGGGTGAGCACACCAACTCTGCAGCTGATGTTCAAAGTGAGCCGCCACCTCCTCCGGTCAGCTGTGAGAGCAGCGACAATGTTCTTCCTGTATGACACCCACGCTGGATGAATGTCAACCACTGGACAAATGTGGATTTTAAAACCATGAAATGGTTTGGAACTATTGTGTTGATTGAAATACCTCAAGACTGACATCTGGTTGTCAGAAGCTGCGTAACCAAAGAAGAGCTGCACACATTTTTGTGCAACACACACACACAAAAAAAAGACTTAATGATGCTGGTACAACTTGAATAAGATGGTAAAATAGAGACTGCATGAAAACTGTGAACTGAAGGATTTGAAATGCCAAAAAGGTTTTTGTTTTTTCTTGGAGGTGGGTCATAAAAATATTGTTATCAGTGAAAGATAGGTTTCGATTTGCGGTTTGTACACTTTTTTCTGATTTCCAAGTCTATGAGTATTTTTGAGTGGGCTCAACCTATAACTGCTCATAAAACAAATAGGGCATGTGCTAGATGTTGATAAATTAGGGATTCTACTGTTTACATCATGCAATTAATTTCCAACAAAAACAATGAGAACTGAGTTTTTTGACGTTGTATTTTTGACGTTGATTTCAGCTACATTTTACACTGCATGACAAATAGGTATAAAGCAAGTATCAGTGAAAAGTTAATAAAAACATCCATAATTCTCTTTTTAGACCTGTCATTGTTACATTAGTTTACAGACACTTTGTTTAGCCCTCTTTTTTTCCCCTTTCAGTATTCATCGTGTTTTTTTTTAAATACAAATGTACCAAATTAAATGTAAACCTTTTAATAAAAAATATGGTATAACATTAGAGCTGGTCTTATTGGGACAACAAGATGGATTGGTCATTCCAAAACATTTTCTGCCCCATTCAGAACAAGGATAATTAGGAGGATGAAAAAATTTGAAATTATAATACATATTTACATATACTTTTAAATTAGTACAATACTGGCACAGTCCCGGTGGCGACCTTACAAAAATGGCTGCCGATTGCGCCCACAGTCAGGTCGGAAATCGACGGAAAAAGCCGAAGTTCTCCGAAGACCTGTGTCAGTAGGTGTAAACAAGGACACCCGCTGCAGCGCAGTCGACGGACTTCAAATCGTGCAACTCCTCATCTTTCGGGCGAGGTTAGGAAGCTGCTTCACTTGCTGTGCGACAAGACAGGTAGGTTATTTGTGTTTTGGTACCTAATTTGCATCGTAAATGTCATTTGTGCAAGTCTTATGTTGCATTGTGTGGAGGAATTGCATTTTTTTTAAACTGCGCATTTGGTGCAGTGAACTAGTGAGGTGCGTTGACGTTGCAATCATCGCTCGGGCACGGAAAACAAAGCTGCACCGTAATTCCTACCACATTAATAAGAATTATGTGTTTTTAATCCGAGCATTCCCGAATTTGATTTCTCAAAAAAAGTATATGCAAATATATTTTTTGTATTTTCTTTCAGCATCGTCACATTACGAATCTTACGTGTGCGTCTCCCATCACTGAGAACCAAGATGTTGCAATGTTTTCACTTCATGGTGGAACCTATCAAAAACATCGCCTTTCAAATAAAGGTAACTCAAGTTCACAAGGTGCACCAGTGTTTAATATGTAAACTGGATTTGTTTTGGGCTCATGGGTCACCTTGATGCATTTAACCCTGTTCGGTAACTTATAATTGGATTTCATAAACTAAAACCCACACTCCGATTAAACCATGACAACACAATGGCATACTACTAAAATATTTTTATGACAATTATTGTGACAATTCAAAACTAAACAAGCAAGTGTCAGTTTTGGATTTCCATTTAAAACTGCGAAATGGTGCTTTCACTGCAGTTTAAGTTCAATGCATTGCATGCCAGTTGACTCTTAAAATAACAAACAAAAAAATAGAAGGCGTTTTTGCATCTCAAGTGACGAGGTAGTGAAATGAAGTGACAAGGTGTAACATGGCACAAATCCTAGAGGGGATGGGTTTTGTTCTCTGCTGACAAGTAATCATTACAATCAGAATCCTTAATGCATCCTATCCAGTTTGACTTGAATGTAAGGCAGCAATTACAACACAGTCAACCAAAATACTTCTTATTGACACGATAAGGCGGCTTAACTTGATTTTCCCCCACTAACTTCCACCTTGATAAAACACAAACACTCGTAACTGTAAAAACATACTGGTGTTTGTGTGTGTTAGATAAATCTCAATTAAATCTAAGCTTTTTCTTAGGGATCAAATGTGAAATCTAAGAAAAAGAAGACGACGGACAACTTGGATGAAGACCAGCTATTGATTATTCAACTGGCGAGAGATCTTGGTCGAGTATGCCAGGTGCAATTAAACGTACTGTATATGTAGTAATAGTAATTACAAGCAATGTGTGACAACATATTTCAAAGGTGCAAAAACAATAAATCATCATGTAGTTTTGTCGCTTCGTCTATATCAATCATTCACAGCTATATTTTTTTTTGTTATATTTTCTATGATTACTATGATAACTATTATTAATGACCACTCATTAATTCATAAAATCACATATTAAATCAAAGTATAGAAAACACTATTTTGGGCAAATAGATCTTTTCAGATTGTTTTTGTCTTCACCAAAGCCACCACTGACTTGTTTCTCTGTTGTGCTCAATGAAGGATTCATCAGTCCTGGAGCTCATCTGGAACCAGCATGAGATCTGGCCAACTCCTCTCTGCTGGTTCTTTATTCTTGAGTGGGCTTCTATGTTTGAAAAAAAGGTACTTGTCTGGGTAAAACGTACATTGCAATATGGGCTACTCACAATACCATGACTTTTTTTATCCACCGAAGAGGGCCTTGCAGACCGATGGCTGGCCAGAAACTGATTGTGACAAAAAGTGTGATCTCTCTGAGCAGCAGGACATGCAGAAGGCCAAGTTAGGCCTCCTTGAATGGATGAAAGAACTGAGAGCTCAGCCTGAGGCAAGCAGCGTGATCCTCCCATAGTTAGATAACCCCCCCCTCACAGAAATTAACCATTATTATTGATTGTTATGTAGCAAAGCATTGAGCCTGGAGAAACAGTGGCAAACATTCTAGAGGACTTAAGGTCAGCCTGGCGTTGGGGCCGTGTGCCAAACCTTCTGAGTGCCATGGAGCTACTCATGTGGACTGTGATGCTGCAGGATTCAGAAAAGGTCTGTATATCTTTAAATGGATAAGCATCTCCAGCAAGGACTGAGCTTTTATTTTGTAACTGCAGGATATCATACCACAGAAGTGGTTGATCTGGAAGCAGAAAACAGAAATTGGTAAAACCAAAATATTATGTTTAATATTTGAGTAAAAATATATATTTCATGATTATTTTCCCAGCTTTTAATTTGTTGCATTTATTTTGTTTCAGGTGCTCTGTCTTATGTTCCTCAGCCAGGTCAGTGGCCTTTTGTTATTATAACACCACCTCAAATGTTCAACCTGCATCAATTCACATACATAAAATTCTCTTTTTTTTTTGGCAGTGTGGGATTGGATCACAAACGCTGCAGGTAGAGTGTTAATTCTATCAGTGTTTATATCACTGTAAACCTTACCCAGCCTATCTTGCTGTTAATATAAGAATTGTATGTCTTGTGTCAGTCGAAGTGACTCTGAACCAAGATACAGCCAATCCTGATCTTCTCATCTCTGGTGATGATAAGAGGATGCGTTGTGGATTTGAGAGGAAAGATATTCCCAACTACCACCAGCGCTTTGATGGCTGGTGGTGCGCTGTTGGAATGGTAGGCTATGAATCGGGCCGCCATTACTGGGAGGCGGAGGTGGGTGAGCGAGACTGGCGCCTGGGCGTGGCCAAGGAGTCCGCTCTTAGGAAAGGCTTCAAGTCCCTCAACACCGACACGGGTTATCTGACCCTGCGTTTGGAGAGAGGCACTGAGCTTAAGGCACTCACCGTGCCCTTCACTGCACTGCCGGCGGGCCTCATCCCTCGAAAAGTGGGTATCTACCTTGACTACGAAGGTGGCCAGCTGTCCTTCTATGACGTGGACCGGCGTGCCCACATCTATACTTATAATGAGCGCTTCAATGAGAAGCTCTTCCCACTGTTTGGCACAGTGGAGATCATTAATGATCTGGTGATAAGGACCCTCGACGCCAATCCCCAATGTCTTTGCGCCACATCCTGCCTGTGGGGTTGATTTCGTACCTGGACAACTTTTCCTTCAACATCTCCAGTAGATATCATATTAAGGAATAAAAAGGTGACAAGGTTATACAAATCACTGGGAGGGATCAGCGATCCTGACATTCTTGTGCTTTCAAATAGTTTCAAGGCGTGACCACTCTCTGTGCTGCTGCTGCTGCTGCTACTCTCCTTCCTCCAAATTAAAAGGTGTGCTCACATACTTGGTGTTTGGAAGAAAAACTGTACTATCTACATTGTCATGTACTGTAATTATCATCATACACTGAATAAATAAAAAAGAGTTAATGATGATGATACCGTCTCTTGTTTATGTAAACAGATTGCAGGTGTTTCACCATGCTGTCAAAAAGCATATCTAAAAGTCATAGGGGGATAAGTAAAGACATATATAAATCAGTGTCTCTGATTAAAATTAGCTGTTGACCAGTGTAATCAAAACGTCTTTTAGATTGATTATTTTTTGTTGCCATATTTTTTTTATTCATTATTAAGTCCTGTGATTATTTTTTAATTACTAGAATGATTTAATTTAAATCCTTCACCGATTCGAAAAAAAAACTTAAAAAAAATAATAGGTTATATATAGGTCAACTATGATGTCATCAATGTGCGACGCTGCCACCGTGTTGTGCTAATGGAGGCGCGAGCCACGACAACAACATTAAAACAAGCTTTAAATACCCATTTTGGGTTTGACGGCTTCAGGTCTAAAGTGCAAGAAAATGTTATCAATGCAGTTATTCGAGGTAAGTTAAAACTCAAGCGCAAGTTGTGAAGTAATCTCTGCTCGATATTAGCCCTTGCAATACAAAGGAGGAATTGCATAGTTTCTTAAAGTATAAAGATGGTTATGAAATATTTATGTCAAGATGTTCTTAGAATGATTAAAGGTGTGTTTTCTTGTAGGCGACAGGGATGTGTTTGTGTGCATGCCGACTGGCGCAGGAAAGTCCCTGTGTTTCCAGTTACCTGCTGTATTGGCTGCAGGCATCACTCTGGTTATCTCACCATTAATTGCTCTTATTCAGGTCAGTTTGGTTTCATCATCCACATAAATCTGGTAGAATTATTTCCCACTCACCACTGTTTTTATATTTCCTTTCCAGGACCAAGTGGATCACTTGAGAGCTCTAAACATCCCCGCTTGCTCCATCAACTCTAAGCTCGCAGTCGGTGAGCGCCGGCTGATTCTTACGGATTTGCAGAGTGCAAACCCAAAGCTCAAGCTACTCTACATTACACCAGAGATGGTAGCTTCTCCATCATTCCAGCCTTACCTGACTGACTTGTGCTCCCGGGGCTTGCTGTCCTACCTGGCAGTGGATGAGGCTCACTGCGTCTCCCAATGGGGTCATGATTTCAGACCAGACTATCTGAAACTGGGCGAACTGCGTGCTAGCTTGCCAGGCATTCCCTGCATAGCTCTCACAGCAACAGCTCCTAAAAAGGTCCAAGAGGACATTGCTCAGTCCCTGAAGCTGCATCAGCCGCTGTCTTTTACTACGCCAGTTTTTCGCAATAATTTGCACTATGATGTCATCTTCAGTGAGCTTCTTCCAAAACCCTATGATCATCTCCATGCTTTCATTAAAAAAGCACTTGGTGGTGTCTCAAAAGCACAGGTTGGTAGTTAATTCATGAATACACACAGACATTTCCAAGAGCTGTACTCTTCATCACCCATAATAATGGTCCAAATTTGCATGATTTGGGAAATTAATGCGTTTGATCCTGCAGAAACTTGACTTATGTTTTTGGACAGGGTTGTGGTATTGTCTACTGTCGGACAAGGGAAGGTTGTGAAACTGTAGCCTACCAGCTTACCAAGCTCGGTGTCCTGGCAAAGCCTTATCATGCTGGTAAGTCTTCCACTATTGGCGGCATGCAGAGACTTAAGTTGTGAGTTATTATTATTATTTTTTTTTATGTTCAGGTCTGAAGCCAGGAGATCGTACAGAGGCCCAGGCTGAATGGATGGCGGGAAAAGTGGTTGTTATTGTAGCCACTATTAGTTTTGGTATGGGTGTCGACAAGGCCAATGTAAGGTAAAGCAGTAAATCTTTAGGTTGAGTATTTTTTTTGGTTTGTTAGCTGTAGCTTAATTTCCCTGTCCATCATTACCACAGGTTTGTCGCCCATTGGAACCTGGCAAAATCCATGGCCAGCTACTATCAAGAATCTGGACGAGCAGGCAGAGATGGACTGCCGTCCCTTTGTCGCATTTACTACTCCCGGAAAGATAAGGATCAAATTCTGTTCCTCATCAATCAGGAGGTGGCACGGAAAAGGGTCAGTATAGCAGCGATTAATATTGCAGTTAAAAAAAAAAAAAAAAGAAGCTGAACTTTTATTGATGTCACCATATTTTCACCATCATTTAAAACCTGCAGGACAAACGAGGTTATGCAAAGGAATCGGACAACACGGCCATAACAGACTTTGACGCCATGGTTCGTTTTTGTGAGCAGGAAAGGTAAGTGATGATGTCTACTGGCTCATAGCGTTTTATTCCAGTAAATGTCCACTTTGCTTTATACATTGTCGTGTCAACCCCCAAATTTTCTTTCGGCTAATATGCTGTATGCCAATTACGGCTCAGGACAGTCACCAGCAATCTTTACAAAGAACATCTTGGGTTAACTTCCCCATTAATGCTGCATAAGGTTTAGTCAGAAATTGGTTTCATTTCCTTTTATGTACAGCAGAGAGCAGACTTGACCACTCAATGAGCAAAAATTGTAGTTTGAGGTTGTCCTCTAACAGTAGCTCAGTACAATAAACATTATTTACAAATGAGGTTAAAGCAGACAGTAAAATATAAATTGTGTTTTGAAATATAAAAAAGGCATGTTCATTTCAATCGCCATGTCCCATCAAACAGAATAAACATATGTTAAATTATGGTTTGGATGTGTCCTGTCCTCCAACCAAATGTTGGAGACATTTGATTCAAGGAATGTCGATTGTCCTGACAGTCAGCTCCATCAAGTGGCTTGGCACTAAGTTAGGACTTCGCTGTCAGTTGAGTTGTTAAAACGGGCTGGGCTTCTTCTCGCTCCTCGGACACACCCAGCCTGGCCACATTTGCAAACAGGTCATCTTGCTGAGGCGTGAGAGTCAACCAGTTTTTAAGTTTTACAAGCGACTGAAAGTAACTTAATGAGGATAAGTAGTGCACATAATAGCTGGGTGTAGTTTAGATATTCAAAGGTTAGTCCTCTCCTTTTTAGCCTTGCGACAACAGCAACAACAATACGTCGTGCAGATCAGGACGGCCATGGCAACAACCACCACTGCAGGAGAGCAAATAAACAATCAGCTTGACTACAATCCAGATTCTTATTCACACCTGAGAGCGGAGACTCACAGATGAATGTTAAGAGGATGAAGAAAGCTCCCAGATCGACGGGGTCGGCATTGGGCAAATTCTGCAGCTTGGCCCAAATCTTGCTTAGAAGACTCACTGCTTGCTCTTTGGGGTCCATCCTTATGAGATAAACAAAGCCGGCATTGTAGGAATGCTTACAAATAGTTTATTTTCCTTCTCTGTCATCATTTATATATATAAAAAAAAAAAGGGAAAATCAGATGCTCGTTGTGAGAGAGCAAAACAGGAAAGAGACGTTCTTCAAAAGCCACAAATCAGTCGTGAGCAGACATGACATTTCTCCCAGACATTCTTACCTGAGTGTTATTTTTTTTCTTGCCGGCACAAGAACCTCATCATCCAAAATTCCTCAGGTGCTGCATAAAATTAGCCCTCATACTGATCTCAGGAGAAATCAATTATATCTGCAAGGAGAAATTCACAAAAGCTTCACCTACTTTAGTTTGAATTGTGAGTATAATACGACTTACTGTAGTTTGTTTTCTTCCGAAGCTGTTTTTCAGTCCAAGCAGGGAGAAGCAAAGAGTCTTTTTGTGTGCGTCTCTCTTTCCCCACCTCCTTCGTGGGAGCGTTTTCTCGTTTTTTTTCATGGCTTTGTTAACAGCGTCCCGCTTTCTCGCAAGGTAGTCTGCATGTTGTTAAAAGTGGCTCCCAGCACCGCCTTTGTTTATGTGTACGTGTGCGCTGTGTGAAGAGCGCTTGTTACATAACACGTGCTGCCTGTTTTTCCTTAATTCAAAGTTTAGGGAATTTTGGGAAAATTTTTAGTAAAGCAGGAAGCACTTTTTACTAATAAGTATTAGTTATTGGTCCAAGAAAAAGTACTTGAGCTGTCTTTCAATTTTGATTGAAGGTTTTTTTAAATAAACATTTCCCCACTTGGTAGCGCAACTTCACTCCAAAGCAGAATGGAGGCGGAGCTTAACTGCCTGTTGTCAATTGTCCCAAAGTCAGTCCCACGTTACAATGGAATGTTGAGTGGAATGGGAAGGAAACAAAGACGGCATTTAAAAAAAAAAAAGAGAGTATTATATACGCTCTGTGTTTCTGATTTACCAATATCAACAAAACAGGTCAGAATTATATTAACTCTTCAATATGTTTCCTGTCTTCTCATTAGTTGCCGCCATGCTACCATTTCCAAGTTTTTCGGGGACCAGCCGCCGGACTGCGCGGGTGCTTGCGACTATTGCTCCAACCCGAAAGGTGTGCGAGCTCAGCTGGAAGCGGCTTACAGCACCAGCTTCGCTGCTCCAAGCAAAGAACCAAAGAAACCGTTCGGGTTCGATCAAGAGCTTTACGGAGGAGGAAGGAAGGGATATGGCTTTGAGAGGTAGCTTGACTTTTGTGATACTGATTTTTGCATTTGATGACATTGTGTGCACCTCTTAGGTATGACGAAATCACAGAAAGTGTTATTGACGACGACGCCAAGAGGAAAAAGGAATTCTCTGACCTCTTCAGGAAGCAGATGAGCATGAGGAAGGTAATTGAGAAGCAACTACATACTTTGCAACTACATGTTTGCAGGATCCCATCCTGGAATTGTCTGTGTGTGGAGTGGATGTGTTTTGCTTCTCAACACATTTTCAGCGGCTGTTGGCATTTTAGGGCCCCTTAAGTGAAGCCAGCTGTGGTAAACGGAGAAAAAAAAATATTAACAACTGAAGCTGGGTCGGACAGTTTGCAACTTGTGGGCAGCTTCACTTGATTCATGATTCAAAGTGCAAATATTACACAATAGTTGACAGTGGATATGTGAGTCGGCCATTTTCGCATTTAATTATCTGCAGTCATCTCATAGTTTGTTTTATTTTTAGGGACATGACTATGGGAACGATGACTTTATTCCTCCAGGTAAATTATTATTATTATTATTATTATTATGAGGACCCCTCAGGCTCATTTTTTGCGTTATGCTAATTCTGCTGTAGATGCTGACTGCCCACTGAAAGAGGCAAACAGTCAGCGGATCCCCAAGCTTCCAGTAAAGGTACACCACAAACCCATTCCGCACAGCTATGGCATTAATTAGCATCGTTGCTGGAATTCAGTGACTCATGTGTCGGAAGTTGAGAGATAGAGATTGCAAACAAATGTAGCCAAATAGAAATACAACTGTCTTTTAGTCGTCCACTGCTTTTTGGGGCATGTAACTATTATGTGTATTTTTTTTTTTAATGTTCAGCCTTCTGTTCAAGGACAATATTCAGTCATGTAAATTGCATTTCAGGCTAGAGAGCACTGCCTGACACTCTTGCAAGAGGCACTGTATGGCCACCAGGGGGCAGACGACTCTTTTGGGTAAATATGTTTTGTGTTGTTGCCCTATTTTTATGGTTTGTTTGAAGTTCAGTTAAAAAAAAAAAAGCAATATTATAAATTTATTAATGATATTGAATTATTCCTCTTTTCACTGCAGTGGTCTGTCTTTAGCTGTGGATATAGAACATGAGGTGTTCAAGAGAAGCAAGTCGTCTAACTTGTACAAAGCGGCAATACTGAAGAAGGTTTTATGCACACCTACATTCTTATGTTGCTTTATAAAACAAGGTTTGGACGAGACTGACAAACATCACTTTGCAATCAAGGTGTCTGAGTTGAAGAAAGCACCAGCCGGAGGAGACGAGGAGAAGAGCATCGGTGGTTGTGAGACCACGGTAACACAGGAAGACAAAGCCTCCCCTTCTACTTCCTTTTCCGAAGACCTGCATGGGTTCAAATCTGCATCGGAAGTCTACTCAGTGAGTTGGAGCATCTCACACACTGAATTCACATATAATCATTTTCTTGCCATTCTTCCAGATGAAACGAAAGAGAATTGGAGCAGGTTATTGTGGCTCGTCCAACCCACTAGCTGAAAAACAACAGCCGAGAGGCTCGGCGGTGGACAACGCGTCTGTCCAGGAAACATCAAACGGTGGCTCAGTTGGCGGGATTCAACAGAGTCTGCTCAGCAAATATGACAAACCATTGCCTGTGACGTCATCCATCCGAGCGAGAACAAACTCCGCCGACTCTGCCTCCTTGAGCAGCCCCACAAAGAGAACCTGGAGCAAGAAGCAGCAGAAGCTGGAGGAAGCTGCAAAACATTCTCACAGCATTTCTCACTATTTTGCCAAGTCTCAAACAATTAAGGAAAGCCAAGAGACCAGCATCGTGATTTCAGATGAAGACCTTGACCCACAGCAGATCTCTCCTGAAGGTGGTGCTATTGAGCCAGTTATTGGGGATGTGATGCCAGCACAGACCAGACTTGGAGTCATAGTCATAGATGAATTCAGTGATGAAGGAGGGACGCCTGCACAAACGTCACAACTGAATCCACTCGGACATAACACAACAGAAGAGCACAATGCAGCCGCGACACAAGAGGTACGTCTCCGTCAGGTTTTAAAATGCTCGTCCCACTCTGATTATCTCACTTTACCAAACAGGCCCACGCTGAAGAAGCAATACCAGAGGAGCCTCCTCCGGCAAAACGAAGCCGTCTGGTGGACAAGAGCAACGTGCGGAAGAGAACCGTAAAGGAGCCAACGGAGACTGTGACGTTGAAAGAGGCGGCTGATGTGGTGGTCCGCTACTTGGACCCTTTTTACACTCGGGGGAAGTTTGCCAGCAAGGTGTGCCAGATGAGCAAGTTCTTCAGCAAGTCTACGATTCCTTAAAAGGAACTTTGTGCTAACTCCTCCTTTTTTTTGTCGGTAGGACCTCTTCAAGTCCTTCGCTCGCTATTTGTCCCACCTTCTTGCAGAGGGGGGGACTCTTAAAAAGGGACAAGGTAAAACGATTATTAATGATTACTGTACTGTTTTTTTGTCATAAACAAAGGAGCCCCTGTGCCTTTTTGCAACTTTATGAATATCCCACTTATGGACATTTGCTTCCTCTCATCTGTCTCTGTTGGCCCACAGTGAAAACAGAGGCGAAGTCTCTCATCAAGCACTTCTTCTGCAAGGTCAAACGCTGCGAGAGTGAAGCGGACTGGAAACATCTTAAAAGACCGGACTACTGTAAAAACTCAGCTAATCAGCAACGACTATGAAGAAAAGAATGATTTATGGAATTTCTCTCTATTAGTGCCTTGTTTTGTTTTTTTTTCACTTAACCTCATGCTTCAACGCACTTTCTGACGAGGTTCAGCTTCAAATGTTCGAGCCATAATGTTCTGCTCTTAAATCTCCAATGGAGAAATGGATATGAATTATACACAATGCTATTGTTTTGGCTCAAAAGTGTCAGAAATGCATTCAATTGTTGAAGACCATTCAAAGTATTTTCTATTGAAGAAATGTTCTGTTGATTACTGATTCATTCTTGGACCTTTTTTTATTTGTAAATATTTTGTATATTTTGTACATGGAGATAAGCCAAAGAGCATTGCCACCCCTCAGTGCTTACTTGTTCATGTTAATGTCCAGATTGACAATTCGGGTATAAAAGTGGTTGTTATATGAACAGTGGAGACCTCTGTGTTTTTTGTATTTTGCTATCCACATGGATGCTAAAATAATGTTAGGTTCACCATGCACTAACCACTAACTAGCGATGTACTAACCCGGATGTCCCCAACTACTGGGCCGCGGACTGGTACCGGTCCCTGGGTCACTTGGTCCCGGGCCACCAAGCCGCACAGTAGTGGTTAGTGCTCTGGACATTAGCCCCAGTGACCCTCGTTCAAATCTCAGCATGACCCATAATATTTTATCATGGAAAGATTTGCAACACAGTTGTGCTACTCCATAAAACCACAAATGTTCCATGCAATAGGATATGGTTAGGGTTAGGGTTCCATAGTGTAGTGGTTAGTGCTCTGGACTTTTACCCCAGCGACCCCGGTTCAAATCCCAGATAACCCATAATATTTTATCATGGAAAAATTTGCAACACAGCTAGGGTTAGGGTCAGGGTTAGAGCTAGTGTTAGCTAGTGCTAGGGTTAGAGCTAGGGTTAGGGTTCCATAGTGTAGTGGTTAGTGCTCTGGACATTAGCCCCAGCGACCTCGGTTCAAATCCCAGCAGAACCTAAAGTCTTTTATCATGGAAAGAGTTTTAACACAGTTGCTAGTGTGCTACTCCATAAAACCACATATGTTCCATGGAGTAAGAGCGAGGGTTCCGTAGTGTAGTGGTTAGTGCTCTGGACTTTAACCCCAGCGACCCCGGTTCAAATCCCAGATAACCCATAATATTTTATCAGGGAAAAATTTGCAACACAGCTATGGTTAGGGTCAGGGTTAGAGACAGAGTTAGAGCTAGTGCTAGGGTTAGGTTTAGTGTTAGAGTTAGGGTTAGGGTTTGTGTTAGGCTTAGGCTTGCTTTTGCTGTGCTGAGGCTTAGGGTTAGGCTTGCTCTTGCTGTGGTTAGGGTTAGGGTTTGTGTTAGGCTTAGGCTTGCTTTTGCTGTGCTGAGGCTGAGGTTTAGGGTTAGGCTTGCTCTTGCTGTGGTTAGGGTTAGGGTTAGGGTTTGTGTTAGGCTTAGGCTTGCTTTTGCTGTGCTGAGGCTGAGGCTTAGGGTTAGGCTTTCTCTTGCTGTGGTTAGGGTTAGGGTTAGGGTTTGTGTTAGGCTTAGGCTTGCTTTTGCTGTGCTGAGGCTTAGGGTTAGGCTTGCTCTTGCTGTGGTTAGGGTTAGGGTTAGGGTTTGTGTTAGGCTTAGGCTTGCTTTTGCTGTGCTGAGGCTGAGGCTTAGGGTTAGGCTTGCTCTTGCTGTGGTTAGGGTTAGGGTTAGGGTTTGTGTTAGGCTTAGGCTTGCTTTTGCTGTGCTGAGGCTGAGGCTTAGGGTTAGGCTTGCTCTTGCTGTGGTTAGGGTTAGGGTTAGGGTTTGTGTTGGGCTTAGGCTTGCTTTTGCTGTGCTGAGGCTTAGGGTTAGGCTTGCTCTTGCTGTGGTTAGGGTTAGGGTTAGGGTTTGTGTTGGGCTTAGGCTTGCTTTTGCTGTGCTGAGGCTTAGGGTTAGGCTTGCTCTTGCTGTGGTTAGGGTTAGGGTTAGGGTTTGTGTTAGGCTTAGGCTTGCTTTTGCTGTGCTGAGGCTTAGGGTTAGGCTTGCTCTTGCTGTGGTTAGGGTTAGGGTTAGGGTTTGTGTTAGGCTTAGGCTTGCTTTTGCTGTGCTGAGGCTGAGGCTTAGGGTTAGGCTTGCTCTTGCTGTGGTTAGGGTTAGGGTTAGGGTTTGTGTTAGGCTTAGGCTTGCTTTTGCTGTGCTGAGGCTGAGGCTTAGGGTTAGGCTTGCTCTTGCTGTGGTTAGGGTTAGGGTTAGGGTTTGTGTTAGGCTTAGGCTTGCTTTTGCTGTGCTGAGGCTGAGGCTTAGGGTTAGGCTTGCTCTTGCTGTGGTTAGGGTTAGGGTTAGGGTTTGTGTTAGGCTTAGGCTTGCTTTTGCTGTGCTGAGGCTTAGGGTTAGGCTTGCTCTTGCTGTGGTTAGGGTTAGGGTTAGGGTTTGTGTTGGGCTTAGGCTTGCTTTTGCTGTGCTGAGGCTGAGGCTTAGGGTTAGGCTTGCTCTTGCTGTGGTTAGGGTTAGGGTTAGGGTTTGTGTTAGGCTTAGGCTTGCTTTTGCTGTGCTGAGGCTGAGGGTTAGGCTTGCTCTTGCTGTGGTTAGGGTTAGGGTTAGGGTTAGGGTTTGTGTTAGGCTTAGGCTTGCTTTTGCTGTGCTGAGGCTGAGGCTTAGGGTTAGGCTTGCTCTTGCTGTGGTTAGGGTTAGGGTTAGGGTTTGTGTTAGGCTTAGGCTTGCTTTTGCTGTGGTGAGGCTGAGGCTTAGGGTTAGGCTTGCTCTTGCTGTGGTTAGGGTTAGGGTTAGGGTTTGTGTGAGGCTTAGGCTTGCTTTTGCTGTGCTGAGGCTTAGGGTTAGGCTTGCTCTTGCTGTGGTTAGGGTTAGGGTTAGGGTTTGTGTTAGGCTTAGGCTTGCTTTTGCTGTGCTGAGGCTTAGGGTTAGGCTTGCTCTTGCTGTGGTTAGGGTTAGGGTTAGGGTTAGGGTTTGTGTTAGGCTTAGGCTTGCTTTTGCTGTGCTGAGGCTTAGGGTTAGGCTTGCTGTGGTTAGGGTTAGGGTTTGTGTTAGGCTTAGGCTTGCTTTTGCTGTGCTGAGGCTTAGGGTTAGGCTTGCTCTTGCTGTGGTTAGGGTTAGGGTTAGGGTTTGTGTTAGGCTTAGGCTTGCTTTTGCTGTGCTGAGGCTGAGGCTTAGGGTTAGGCTTGCTCTTGCTGTGGTTAGGGTTAGGGTTAGGGTTTGTGTTGGGCTTAGGCTTGCTTTTGCTGTGCTGAGGCTGAGGCTTAGGGTTAGGCTTGCTCTTGCTGTGGTTAGGGTTAGGGTTAGTGTTTGTGTTAGGCTTAGGCTTGCTTTTGCTGTGCTGAGGCTTAGGGTTAGGCTTGCTCTTGCTGTGGTTAGGGTTAGGGTTTGTGTTAGGCTTAGGCTTGCTTTTGCTGTGCTGAGGCTGAGGCTTAGGGTTAGGCTTGCTGTGGTTAGGGTTAGGGTTAGGGTTTGTGTTAGGTTTAGGCTTGCTTTTGCTGTGCTGAGGCTTAGGGTTAGGCTTGCTATTGCTGTGGTTAGGGTTAGGGTTAGGGTTTGTGTTAGGCTTAGGCTTGCTTTTGCTGTGCTGAGGCTGAGGCTTAGGGTTAGGCTTGCTCTTGCTGTGGTTAGGGTTAGGGTTAGGGTTTGTGTTAGGCTTAGGCTTGCTTTTGCTGTGCTGAGGCTTAGGGTTAGGCTTGCTCTTGCTGTGGTTAGGGTTAGGGTTTGTGTTAGGCTTAGGCTTGCTTTTGCTGTGCTGAGGCTGAGGCTTAGGGTTAGGCTTGCTGTGGTTAGGGTTAGGGTTAGGGTTTGTGTTAGGTTTAGGCTTGCTTTTGCTGTGCTGAGGCTTAGGGTTAGGCTTGCTATTGCTGTGGTTAGGGTTAGGGTTAGGGTTTGTGTTAGGCTTAGGCTTGCTTTTGCTGTGCTGAGGCTGAGGCTTAGGGTTAGGCTTGCTCTTGCTGTGGTTAGGGTTAGGGTTAGGGTTTGTGTTAGGCTTAGGCTTGCTTTTGCTGTGCTGAGGCTGAGGCTTAGGGTTAGGCTTGCTCTTGCTGTGGTTAGGGTTAGGGTTAGGGTTTGTGTTAGGCTTAGGCTTGCTTTTGCTGTGCTGAGGCTGAGGCTTAGGGTTAGGCTTGCTCTTGCTGTGGTTAGGGTTAGGGTTAGGGTTTGTGTTGGGCTTAGGCTTGCTTTTGCTGTGCTGAGGCTGAGGCTTAGGGTTAGGCTTGCTCTTGCTGTGGTTAGGGTTAGGGTTAGGGTTTGTGTTAGGCTTAGGCTTGCTTTTGCTGTGCTGAGGCTTAGGGTTAGGCTTGCTCTTGCTGTGGTTAGGGTTAGGGTTAGGGTTTGTGTTAGGCTTAGGCTTGCTTTTGCTGTGCTGAGGCTGAGGCTTAGGGTTAGGCTTGCTCTTGCTGTGGTTAGGGTTAGGGTTAGGGTTTGTGTTAGGCTTAGGCTTGCTTTTGCTGTGCTGAGGCTGAGGCTTAGGGTTAGGCTTGCTCTTGCTGTGGTTAGGGTTAGGGTTAGGGTTTGTGTTAGGCTTAGGCTTGCTTTTGCTGTGCTGAGGCTTAGGGTTAGGCTTGCTCTTGCTGTGGTTAGGGTTAGGGTTAGGGTTTGTGTTAAGCTTAGGCTTGCTTTTGCTGTGCTGAGGCTTAGGGTTAGGCTTGCTCTTGCTGTGGTTAGGGTTAGGGTTAGGTTTTGTGTTAGGCTTAGGCTTGCTTTTGCTGTGCTGAGGCTTAGGGTTAGGCTTGCTCTTGCTGTGGTTAGGGTTAGGGTTAGGGTTTGTGTTAGGCTTAGGCTTGCTTTTGCCCTGCTGAGGCTTAGGGTTAGGCTTGCTCTTGCTGTGGTTAGGGTTAGGGTTAGGGTTTGTGTTAGGCTTAGGCTTGCTTTTGCTGTGCTGAGGCTGAGGCTTAGGGTTAGGCTTGCTCTTGCTGTGGTTAGGGTTAGGGTTTGTGTTAGGCTTAGGCTTGCTTTTGCTGTGCTGAGGCTGAGGCTTAGGGTTAGGCTTGCTCTTGCTGTGGTTAGGGTTAGGGTTAGGGTTTGTGTTAGGCTTAGGCTTGCTTTTGCTGTGCTGAGGCTGAGGCTTAGGGTTAGGCTTGCTCTTGCTGTGGTTAGGGTTAGGGTTAGGGTTTGTGTTAGGCTTAGGCTTGCTTTTGCTGTGCTGAGGCTTAGGGTTAGGCTTGCTCTTGCTGTGGTTAGGGTTAGGGTTAGGGTTTGTGTTGGGCTTAGGCTTGCTTTTGCTGTGCTGAGGCTGAGGCTTAGGGTTAGGCTTGCTCTTGCTGTGGTTAGGGTTAGGGTTAGGGTTTGTGTTAGGCTTAGGCTTGCTTTTGCTGTGCTGAGGCTGAGGGTTAGGCTTGCTCTTGCTGTGGTTAGGGTTAGGGTTAGGGTTAGGGTTTGTGTTAGGCTTAGGCTTGCTTTTGCTGTGCTGAGGCTGAGGCTTAGGGTTAGGCTTGCTCTTGCTGTGGTTAGGGTTAGGGTTAGGGTTTGTGTTAGGCTTAGGCTTGCTTTTGCTGTGGTGAGGCTGAGGCTTAGGGTTAGGCTTGCTCTTGCTGTGGTTAGGGTTAGGGTTAGGGTTTGTGTGAGGCTTAGGCTTGCTTTTGCTGTGCTGAGGCTTAGGGTTAGGCTTGCTCTTGCTGTGGTTAGGGTTAGGGTTAGGGTTTGTGTTAGGCTTAGGCTTGCTTTTGCTGTGCTGAGGCTTAGGGTTAGGCTTGCTCTTGCTGTGGTTAGGGTTAGGGTTAGGGTTAGGGTTTGTGTTAGGCTTAGGCTTGCTTTTGCTGTGCTGAGGCTTAGGGTTAGGCTTGCTGTGGTTAGGGTTAGGGTTTGTGTTAGGCTTAGGCTTGCTTTTGCTGTGCTGAGGCTTAGGGTTAGGCTTGCTCTTGCTGTGGTTAGGGTTAGGGTTAGGGTTTGTGTTAGGCTTAGGCTTGCTTTTGCTGTGCTGAGGCTGAGGCTTAGGGTTAGGCTTGCTCTTGCTGTGGTTAGGGTTAGGGTTAGGGTTTGTGTTGGGCTTAGGCTTGCTTTTGCTGTGCTGAGGCTGAGGCTTAGGGTTAGGCTTGCTCTTGCTGTGGTTAGGGTTAGGGTTAGTGTTTGTGTTAGGCTTAGGCTTGCTTTTGCTGTGCTGAGGCTTAGGGTTAGGCTTGCTCTTGCTGTGGTTAGGGTTAGGGTTTGTGTTAGGCTTAGGCTTGCTTTTGCTGTGCTGAGGCTGAGGCTTAGGGTTAGGCTTGCTGTGGTTAGGGTTAGGGTTAGGGTTTGTGTTAGGTTTAGGCTTGCTTTTGCTGTGCTGAGGCTTAGGGTTAGGCTTGCTATTGCTGTGGTTAGGGTTAGGGTTAGGGTTTGTGTTAGGCTTAGGCTTGCTTTTGCTGTGCTGAGGCTGAGGCTTAGGGTTAGGCTTGCTCTTGCTGTGGTTAGGGTTAGGGTTAGGGTTTGTGTTAGGCTTAGGCTTGCTTTTGCTGTGCTGAGGCTTAGGGTTAGGCTTGCTCTTGCTGTGGTTAGGGTTAGGGTTTGTGTTAGGCTTAGGCTTGCTTTTGCTGTGCTGAGGCTGAGGCTTAGGGTTAGGCTTGCTGTGGTTAGGGTTAGGGTTAGGGTTTGTGTTAGGTTTAGGCTTGCTTTTGCTGTGCTGAGGCTTAGGGTTAGGCTTGCTATTGCTGTGGTTAGGGTTAGGGTTAGGGTTTGTGTTAGGCTTAGGCTTGCTTTTGCTGTGCTGAGGCTGAGGCTTAGGGTTAGGCTTGCTCTTGCTGTGGTTAGGGTTAGGGTTAGGGTTTGTGTTAGGCTTAGGCTTGCTTTTGCTGTGCTGAGGCTGAGGCTTAGGGTTAGGCTTGCTCTTGCTGTGGTTAGGGTTAGGGTTAGGGTTTGTGTTAGGCTTAGGCTTGCTTTTGCTGTGCTGAGGCTGAGGCTTAGGGTTAGGCTTGCTCTTGCTGTGGTTAGGGTTAGGGTTAGGGTTTGTGTTGGGCTTAGGCTTGCTTTTGCTGTGCTGAGGCTGAGGCTTAGGGTTAGGCTTGCTCTTGCTGTGGTTAGGGTTAGGGTTAGGGTTTGTGTTAGGCTTAGGCTTGCTTTTGCTGTGCTGAGGCTTAGGGTTAGGCTTGCTCTTGCTGTGGTTAGGGTTAGGGTTAGGGTTTGTGTTAGGCTTAGGCTTGCTTTTGCTGTGCTGAGGCTGAGGCTTAGGGTTAGGCTTGCTCTTGCTGTGGTTAGGGTTAGGGTTAGGGTTTGTGTTAGGCTTAGGCTTGCTTTTGCTGTGCTGAGGCTGAGGCTTAGGGTTAGGCTTGCTCTTGCTGTGGTTAGGGTTAGGGTTAGGGTTTGTGTTAGGCTTAGGCTTGCTTTTGCTGTGCTGAGGCTTAGGGTTAGGCTTGCTCTTGCTGTGGTTAGGGTTAGGGTTAGGGTTTGTGTTAAGCTTAGGCTTGCTTTTGCTGTGCTGAGGCTTAGGGTTAGGCTTGCTCTTGCTGTGGTTAGGGTTAGGGTTAGGTTTTGTGTTAGGCTTAGACTTGCTTTTGCTGTGCTGAGGCTTAGGGTTAGGCTTGCTCTTGCTGTGGTTAGGGTTAGGGTTAGGGTTTGTGTTAGGCTTAGGCTTGCTTTTGCCCTGCTGAGGCTTAGGGTTAGGCTTGCTCTTGCTGTGGTTAGGGTTAGGGTTAGGGTTTGTGTTAGGCTTAGGCTTGCTTTTGCTGTGCTGAGGCTGAGGCTTAGGGTTAGGCTTGCTCTTGCTGTGGTTAGGGTTAGGGTTAGGGTTTGTGTTAGGCTTAGGCTTGCTTTTGCTGTGCTGAGGCTGAGGCTTAGGGTTAGGCTTGCTCTTGCTGTGGTTAGGGTTAGGGTTAGGGTTTGTGTTAGGCTTAGGCTTGCTTTTGCTGTGCTGAGGCTGAGGCTTAGGGTTAGGCTTGCTCTTGCTGTGGTTAGGGTTAGGGTTAGGGTTTGTGTTAGGCTTAGGCTTGCTTTTGCTGTGCTGAGGCTTAGGGTTAGGCTTGCTCTTGCTGTGGTTAGGGTTAGGGTTAGGGTTTGTGTTAGGCTTAGGCTTGCTTTTGCTGTGCTGAGGCTTAGGGTTAGGCTTGCTGTGGTTAGGGTTAGGGTTACTGTTAGGGTTTGTGTTAGGCTTAGGCTTGCTTTTGCTGTGCTGAGGCTTAGGGTTAGGCTTGCTCTTGCTGTGGTTAGGGTTAGGGTTAGGGTTTGTGTGAGGCTTAGGCTTGCTTTTGCTGTGCTGAGGCTGAGGCTTAGGGTTAGGCTTGCTCTTGCTGTGCTTAGGGTTAGGGTTAGGGTTTGTGTGAGGCTTAGGCTTGCTTTTGCTGTGCTGAGGCTGAGGCTTAGGGTTAGGCTTGCTCTTGCTGTGGTTAGGGTTAGGGTTAGGGTTTGTGTTAGGCTTAGGCTTGCTTTTGCTGTGCTGAGGCTTAGGGTTAGGCTTGCTCTTGCTGTGGTTAGGGTTAGGGTTAGGGTTTGTGTTAAGCTTAGGCTTGCTTTTGCTGTGCTGAGGCTTAGGGTTAGGCTTGCTCTTGCTGTGGTTAGGGTTAGGGTTAGGGTTTGTGTTGGGCTTAGGCTTGCTTTTGCTGTGCTGAGGCTGAGGCTTAGGGTTAGGCTTGCTCTTGCTGTGGTTAGGGTTAGGGTTAGGGTTTGTGTTAGGCTTAGGCTTGCTTTTGCTGTGCTGAGGCTTAGGGTTAGGCTTGCTCTTGCTGTGGTTAGGGTTAGGGTTTGTGTTAGTTGCAAATTTTAACATGATAAAATATTATGGGTTATCTGGGATTTGAACCGGGGTGGCTGGGGTTAATGGCCAGAGCACTAACCACTACACTATGGAACCCTCGCTGCTATTGCATGGAACATATGTGGTTTTATGGACCTAACCCTAAGCCTCAGCACAGCAAAAGCAAGCCTAAGCCTAACACAAACCCTAACCCTAACCCTAACCACAGCCAGAGCAAGCCTAACCCTAAGCCTCAGCCTCAGCACAGCAAAAGCAAGCCTAAGCCTAACACAAACCCTAACCCTAACCCTAACCACAGCAAGAGCAAGCCTAACCCTAAGCCTCAGCACAGCAAAAGCAAGCCTAAGCCTAACACAAACCCTAACCCTAACCCTAACCACAGCAAGAGCAAGCCTAACCCTAAGCCTCAGCACAGCAAAAGCAAGCCTAAGCTTAACACAAACCCTAACCCTAACCCTAACCACAGCAAGAGCAAGCCTAACCCTAAGCCTCAGCACAGCAAAAGCAAGCCTAAGCCTAACACAAACCCTAACCCTAACCCTAACCACAGCAAGAGCAAGCCTAACCCTAAGCCTCAGCCTCAGCACAGCAAAAGCAAGCCTAAGCCTCACACAAACCCTAACCCTAACCCTAACCACAGCAAGAGCAAGCCTAACCCTAAGCCTCAGCCTCAGCACAGCAAAAGCAAGCCTAAGCCTCACACAAACCCTAACCCTAACCCTAACCACAGCAAGAGCAAGCCTAACCCTAAGCCTCAGCACAGCAAAAGCAAGCCTAAGCCTAACACAAACCCTAACCCTAACCCTAACCACAGCAAGAGCAAGCCTAACCCTAAGCCTCAGCACAGCAAAAGCAAGCCTAAGCCTAACACAAACCCTAACCCTAACCCTAACCACAGCAAGAGCAAGCCTAACCCTAAGCCTCAGCACAGCAAAAGCAAGCCTAAGCCTAACACAAACCCTAACCCTAACCCTAACCACAGCAAGAGCAAGCCTAACCCTAAGCCTCAGCCTCAGCACAGCAAAAGCAAGCCTAAGCCTAACACAAACCCTAACCCTAACCCTAACCACAGCAAGAGCAAGCCTAACCCTAAGCCTCAGCCTCAGCACAGCAAAAGCAAGCCTAAGCCTAACACAAACCCTAACCCTAACCCTAACCACAGCAAGAGCAAGCCTAACCCTAAGCCTCAGCCTCAGCACAGCAAAAGCAAGCCTAAGCCTAACACAAACCCTAACCCTAACCCTAACCACAGCAAGAGCAAGCCTAACCCTAAGCCTCAGCAGGGCAAAAGCAAGCCTAAGCCTAACACAAACCCTAACCCTAACCCTAACCACAGCAAGAGCAAGCCTAACCCTAAGCCTCAGCACAGCAAAAGCAAGCCTAAGCCTAACACAAAACCTAACCCTAACCCTAACCACAGCAAGAGCAAGCCTAACCCTAAGCCTCAGCACAGCAAAAGCAAGCCTAAGCTTAACACAAACCCTAACCCTAACCCTAACCACAGCAAGAGCAAGCCTAACCCTAAGCCTCAGCACAGCAAAAGCAAGCCTAAGCCTAACACAAACCCTAACCCTAACCACAGCAAGAGCAAGCCTAACCCTAAGCCTCAGCCTCAGCACAGCAAAAGCAAGCCTAAGCCTAACACAAACCCTAACCCTAACCCTAACCACAGCAAGAGCAAGCCTAACCCTAAGCCTCAGCCTCAGCACAGCAAAAGCAAGCCTAAGCCTAACACAAACCCTAACCCTAACCCTAACCACAGCAAGAGCAAGCCTAACCCTAAGCCTCAGCACAGCAAAAGCAAGCCTAAGCCTAACACAAACCCTAACCCTAACCCTAACCACAGCAAGAGCAAGCCTAACCCTAAGCCTCAGCACAGCAAAAGCAAGCCTAAGCCTAACACAAACCCTAACCCTAACCCTAACCACAGCAAGAGCAAGCCTAACCCTAAGCCTCAGCCTCAGCACAGCAAAAGCAAGCCTAAGCCTAACACAAACCCTAACCCTAACCCTAACCACAGCAAGAGCAAGCCTAACCCTAAGCCTCAGCCTCAGCACAGCAAAAGCAAGCCTAAGCCTAACACAAACCCTAACCCTAACCCTAACCACAGCAAGAGCAAGCTAACCCTAAGCCTCAGCACAGCAAAAGCAAGCCTAAGCCTAACACAAACCCTAACCCTAACCCTAACCACAGCAAGAGCAAGCCTAACCCTAAGCCTCAGCCTCAGCACAGCAAAAGCAAGCCTAAGCCTAACACAAACCCTAACCCTAACCCTAACCACAGCAAGAGCAAGCCTAACCCTAAGCCTCAGCACAGCAAAAGCAAGCCTAAGCCTAACACAAACCCTAACCCTAACCCTAACCACAGCAAGAGCAAGCCTAACCCTAAGCCTCAGCCTCAGCACAGCAAAAGCAAGCCTAAGCCTAACACAAACCCTAACCCTAACCCTAACCACAGCAAGAGCAAGCTAACCCTAAGCCTCAGCACAGCAAAAGCAAGCCTAAGCCTAACACAAACCCTAACCCTAACCCTAACCACAGCAAGAGCAAGCCTAACCCTAAGCCTCAGCCTCAGCACAGCAAAAGCAAGCCTAAGCCTAACACAAACCCTAACCCTAACCCTAACCACAGCAAGAGCAAGCCTAACCCTAAGCCTCAGCACAGCAAAAGCAAGCCTAAGCCTAACACAAACCCTAACCCTAACCCTAACCACAGCAAGAGAAAGCCTAACCCTAAGCCTCAGCCTCAGCACAGCAAAAGCAAGCCTAAGCCTAACACAAACCCTAACCCTAACCCTAACCACAGCAAGAGCAAGCCTAACCCTAAGCCTCAGCACAGCAAAAGCAAGCCTAAGCCTAACACAAACCCTAACCCTAACCCTAACCACAGCAAGAGCAAGCCTAACCCTAAGCCTCAGCACAGCAAAAGCAAGCCTAAGCCTAACACAAACCCTAACCCTAACCCTAACCACAGCAAGAGAAAGCCTAACCCTAAGCCTCAGCCTCAGCACAGCAAAAGCAAGCCTAAGCCTAACACAAACCCTAACCCTAACCCTAACCACAGCAAGAGCAAGCCTAACCCTAAGCCTCAGCCTCAGCACAGCAAAAGCAAGCCTAAGCCTAACACAAACCCTAACCCTAACCCTAACCACAGCAAGAGCAAGCCTAACCCTAAGCCTCAGCACAGCAAAAGCAAGCCTAAGCCTAACACAAACCCTAACCCTAACCCTAACCACAGCAAGAGAAAGCCTAACCCTAAGCCTCAGCCTCAGCACAGCAAAAGCAAGCCTAAGCCTAACACAAACCCTAACCCTAACCCTAACCACAGCAAGAGCAAGCCTAACCCTAAGCCTCAGCCTCAGCACAGCAAAAGCAAGCCTAAGCCTAACACAAACCCTAACCCTAACCCTAACCACAGCAAGAGCAAGCCTAACCCTAAGCCTCAGCACAGCAAAAGCAAGCCTAAGCCTAACACAAACCCTAACCCTAACCCTAACCACAGCAAGAGAAAGCCTAACCCTAAGCCTCAGCCTCAGCACAGCAAAAGCAAGCCTAAGCCTAACACAAACCCTAACCCTAACCCTAACCACAGCAAGAGCAAGCCTAACCCTAAGCCTCAGCACAGCAAAAGCAAGCCTAAGCCTAACACAAACCCTAACCCTAACCCTAACCACAGCAAGAGCAAGCCTAACCCTAAGCCTCAGCACAGCAAAAGCAAGCCTAAGCCTAACACAAACCCTAACACTAAACCTAACCCTAGCACTAGCTCTAACTCTGGCTCTAACCCTGACCCTAACCATAGCTGTGTTGCATATTTTTCCCTGATAAAATATTATGGGTTATCTGGGATTTGAACCGGGGTCGCTGGGGTTAAAGTCCAGAGCACTAACAACTACACTATGGAAGCCTCGCTCCTATTGCATGGAACATATGTGGGTTTATGGAGTAGCACACAAGCAACTGTGTTGCAAATTTTTATATGATAAAATATTTTAGGTCCTACTGGGATGTGAACCCGAGTCGCTGGGGGTAAAGTCCAGAGGATTAACCACTACACTATGGAACCCTCTCTCCTATTAGATGGAACATTAATGGTTTTATGGGGCAGCGCACGAGCAACTGTGTTGCAAATCTTTCTATGATAAAATATTATGGGTCATGCTGGGATTTGAACCAGAGTCGCTGGTGTTAATGTCCATAGCACTAACCACTACACTATGGAACCCTCGCCACTATTACATGGAACATTTGTGGTTTTATGGAGTAGCACACATGCAACTGTGTTAAAACTCTTTACATGATAAAAGATTCTAGATCCTACTGGGATTCGAACCTGAGTCACTGGTGGTTAAGGTCAGCGCATTAACCACTACACTATGGAACCCTTCCTCCAATTGCATGGAACATACATGGTTTTATGGGGCAACGCACAAGCAATTGTGTTGCAAATTTTTCCATGATAAAAGATTTTAAGGTTCTGCTGAGATTTGAACCCGAGTCGCAGGGGTTAAAGTCCAGAGTACTAACCACTATACTATGGAACCTTCGCTGGTATTGAAATGAACATATATGGTTTTATCGAGCAGCTCACAAGTGAATAGCTCGGTGGTCCCCAACCTTTTTTTGCATCACGGACCGGTTACGTGTCAGAAATATTTTTGCGGACCGGCCTTTATATGAATAAATCATACATTGTCCGTGCGTAAAAAAGGTACTAACCAATAAAAATGAGCAGGAGGGCGCTGCTGTTTGCGCTGTCATGTTGACGGTGACGTCACCCCCTATTGTGCTACGTTCAAGACTCCTCGTAAAAGCCATAAAATACAATTCGCATTTTGTTGGATGTAATAAAACAAGCAGGCATCTTGTTGAACAATTTTATAGCTAAAATTCTTAACGTAAGTAATATGTAAAATAACACTCGTTAGACCTTCCTACCAGAAACGTTTTCCATTGTATGACAAGCTCGCCTACAATAAACAGATCGATACAACTACGTTAAATAAAAAAACGCTATAATTTACTAGCTTGCATGTTTCATTACTGTGAATGTAAATGAAAGTTTCTCCAAAAGGAGGCCTTGGCGTTTCGTATTTCCCAAGCGCCTTGAACGTCTCAAGCTGCACGGTAAGAGCAGACGTGCATGATGCTCATCAAAGCCCGGTGGTACCAACACATGAGAAGCACCACTGTTCTCTCGAATCACCGAGGCCCACTGTTGTCAACTCATTGACCAAGCCTTCCTCCATCATTGCACCGCTCTTTTTTTTTTTCTCATCCCCCCCCCCAAAGGCTTTTACGCCCTTGCGGAGGGTTAAAGTTTGTCACTTCCGGGGGTGCCTCGGGGTGAATTAGCCTCGATGCTCCGTGCGGGTAGGATGGAGGAGTTTGTCACGGAGGAAGAGGAGCCGTGGTACGACCAGCATGACTTGGAGCAAGGTAAGCTTTGATCTAGGTGGTTATTGATTCACGACGGGGGTGGAAATGTATCATATTGTGTGTGCAGCCGCCTTGTCTTCCAATGCTGCCAATTATTTTAAGCATTTCTGTGCAATTCTCCCCAAAATAAATCAACCATGTCATTTTTATGAGCTCGACATGCAGGCTAGTTAGCGCAAATATTTCCGAATGAATTATTATTGCATGCAAAATGTGAGTTTAATTAATCCATGGATGGCTTTCATTGGATCTGCTGGCCTCAGCATCACCCCCAGCTCCTGATTACCTGCTGACCCAAAGCGCCAAAGCAGCTTTATGGCTCATCATTGCAACCCAGGAACATCCCACTTCAGTATTTTTCTCCACTAAAGTCTGAGATCATTAAGCCCCCCCTTTGGCTTGATCTGATTAGGCACCAGGCAGCCCCAGACCAGTCCAGACCAGACCTTGGTATCTTTGCTGTTGCTTGCACAACCTCCATTCTGTAGTCATGCATGCATTTGCTCCAGGATCTCAGCTCTTATATAATGTTTTGTGCTATGAGATCATTTTGAGCATTTTAAATTATTTGACTATTTGTGGTATATAGATAAATGCAAACAATATGAGCTAATTCTTATGCTTAAGTCAACAGTGGCAGAAATCTGAACTGGACAACAAGAAAATACGGTAGCAGTAGAACTGTGCCCAATCTAGCGTTAAAAACATCACAACGATGACAAGTCATGCTCGGCTTATATTTTCACGTCAGTGTGAAATGACATAACAGGGCATGCTGCAGCCATGAGAAATAGAGCTGATGAGTGGAAGCTCCATAATTTACAAGCTCATTAGTGCTTCAGCCACTTGGGACCTCAGCTGTTACTGTTAATGTTTTCATCATATTTCCCAGCCTAATATAATTTGCACGATATAATGTGCGCTCATGTACCAACAACTCTCACGCTTTCTCGTTTACACCTCCTAGTGTGTGAAGTTCTCTTCACACTTTTGATAATAAGGCCTTTTTGAGTATGAAATTTGAAAAACATGCATTTTATTTATACTCTAGTTTGGAGGTGAGTATTTTTTTTTTTACATATGCCATGTGATTGGCTGGCGACCAGTCTAGCCTCTCACTGTAAATCAGATAGGATGGGATTCATCTGTGACCTAGATCAGGATAAGTGCTAGAAAACAGATGGATGAATTGTTTGTCCTTCAGCAAGTGTCTTGATGACAATTTAATTACACTTGAGCTTGCTTCTATTATCCATCTTGACTGTAAGTACCGAGTGACCAGTGTCACCCCCTCATGATCCTGCACAGGATAAGCTAAATAAACAACATTGGAAAGCCTTATTAGGTGCTCTGCAGCTTTGTGTATTTGATCTTCTTGTAATTGCATTCTCCTGGATCCACCATTTCCCCACTGTTTATCGTCGGCCCGGTTCCTCACCTCCCATCAGACTTACACTTGGCAGCGGAGCTCGGCAAAACCTTGCTGGAGCGGAACAAGGAGTTGGAGGATTCCCTTCAGCAGATGTACATCAACAATGAAGAGCAAGTGCATGAAATAGAGGTACACAAAAAAACTGCTTTAAAAAAAAAAATCTGGTCACATTGCAGATGTCTGAGCTGATTTTCAATATGTATTTTCACAGTACCTGTCCAAGCAGCTGGAGACGCTACGGGAGATGAATGAGCAGCACGCGAAGGTTTACGAACAGCTGGATGTGACCGCCCGAGAGTTGGAGATCACCAATGAGAAGCTGGTACTGGAAAGCAAAGCATCACAGCAGAAAATAGACAGGTGAGCACCTCACGCCAGCCTGACCTTTTGAAAATATCACTTCATGAATTCTCGATAAGCCAGCTGAACCTTCCTGAGAAATCTTGTGCTCAAGGCTACGAATCAAGCTTGCAAATAGAGCCGTTCTAAATCGGCTACTTGAGTGGGTAACAATAAATCTTTGTATAGCTCCGAGCATGGTATGCTGAGAAGTAAAATCTCCCATACTGATGACATAACAAGCTCTCTGCATGTTTGCGTGTGCAGGTTGACTGGCACGATGGAGACCTTGCAGAGTCAGGTGGACAGTCTGACAGGTCGGGTAGAGGAGCTACGCACCTTGGAGGAGCTGAGGGTCCTTCGCGAGAAGAAGGAGCGCCGCAAGACGGTCCACTCGTTTCCTTGCCTCAAAGAACTCTGCACTGCACCAAGGTTACATTTTCTTTCAGAAGTGACAGTCATGACTGCATGTTCTAAGCATAATAGTGTGCCGCTGTCTAGTGGCCAACAGTGAAATTACACAAAATTAAAGAGAACAAAATATTCAAACCGTATAAAATAAATCAGCAAAGTCACATGACTCGACTGCAAACCTTAAAGGAGGTTTACTCTACATTAATAAAATTTCAATCTACAAATATTTGTAAATGTAAAATTTGAATTTCATTTTTGAAGGTATGAGGATGGCTTCCTGTTGGCAAACCCCGGCAGCGTGGACCTCGCCGAGAGGGAACCAGCAGAGGAGGAGAACGAGCGCCTGAGGGACATCGTAACCTCTCTGCGTGCAGCCATGGCCGCCGAGCGCTCCAAGAGGGAGGGGGCCGAGCGGGAGTGCGCCGCCGTGCTGCAAGAGTTCGACCGCCTCGAGCAGCGTCTGCTCGGAGCCGAGGGCTGCCAGCTCCGAGTTCGTGAGCTTGAGGCGGAGCTCCAAGAGATGCAGCAGCTGAGGAAGTCCAGGGCCTGCCTGATAGAGGACGGCATCGAGTCGATGCTCGGCAACGGCCCCGAGACTGACACGCCGGATGAAACCTCCATTCCGGATGCGGGAGGCGAAACGGGAGAACCGGGAGGTCCCGTGAGGAAAAGCTGCAGCGACACGGCCTTGAACGTCGTCACGGTCCGAGATCCACCGGGGAGACGCCAGTCGGGTCGAAAACGAGGCATGTCCATCCTGAGCGAGGTGGATGAGCAGTACCACGCCTTGCTGGAGAAGTACGAAGAGCTGCTGGGAAAGTGTCGGCGCGACGAGGAGAGTCTGTGCCACGCCGAGGTCCAGACGTCACGCCCCGTCTCCAGGGACCCTTCCTTGAAAGAGTACAGTATGGCCTCCTTGGGGGCGGTGGCGGCCGCCTCCCCGCCCTCTCTCACCGACACTCCATCAACGCCAGAAGCCTTGGAGGGCATCAGCAGGCAGGTGGAGCAAGTGGATAAACGTCTGAGTCAGAACACGCCCGAGTACAAAGCGCTCTTCAAGGAGATCTTCTCCCGCCTGCAGAAGACCAAAAGCGATGTGACCGCCACCAAGGGTAGGAAAAGCGGCAAATGAAAATGTTTCAGCTCACTCGCCACTACAAATGAGGAGAAGATGGATCATTTCTAATATGCTTGACTTTTCCTTGCTTCTACTAAGTTCTGACAGTTTCTCGTTTGTTTGACTTGGAAACAATGCAGATTCTATGGATGTGGTGAATATGATGAAATTTTCTGTTCCTTAAAAATAAAAGCATTTACCAAGTTTTTGTTTTCTGTAAAGAGGACATGTTTTAAATTCAACATTTTAATGTTATCACAGGAGCTCATTACATCAGGCAGCATGGAGCAACTCCAACCAAACACCAGAAAGATCTGAATGAAGCTGCAACTCCCTATCAATGTAATTGGGTCCGCTCGCCATTACCAATGTTTACTGGGAGATTTTTCTTAACATAAATTGAGTGTATGCATTTAGAATATGAGGGGCCGATCAGCGATGGGAATAATTAATAGTAGTAGCAGGAAGCATATTTGCCTCCTGTAAACATGCTAAAAAATATTCAAATTTATCCTTGGTTAGTTTTTTTTTCTACTTGTCCTGAGGGTTCATGTTAAGAGGCCACAAGTTGCAAAAAAAAAAAAAGCATCATGAGATGGACCAGACATTTTGCCACAGCATACCAGGGAAATAAAAAGCGGTGACCTAAATTCCCAAAAATTTCCCAAGACGACAAATCTGCTCAAAGGCTTTAGTCGGGCTGTGTCCAAGAACTGTGTCCAGCAAAGATGCAAAATGACCGTACAGAGGCCCCACACACTCAACACATACATACAGCGATGCTCCTGTACTTTCCCAAGGCAGATACGGTGATCATAAAAAAAAAACATTTAAAAAAAATAACAGGGTTGAAGGGTAGAGCAAGAAAATAATCATAGAAAAAAATTTGGAACGACTTGATTCCTACCCAAAATATCGCGCATGTTTTCATCTCCATTTCAGGAATTGAACATTTCCCAGAAAACCGAATTCAAGTAAGAGCGAGGGTGGACGGAGAGGACCTCAATCGGAAACAATGGAATGACAGCAAGAGAGAGGAAAGAAAGCGGAGGAGGAGAGGGCGACTACTTCTCAGGTGGTCTTAAAGGAGTCAGTCTTTCCAGTCCTTCTTGATGGCGAGGCTCCACTCCCAGGACAGATGGTCGTGTTTGTCGTCGTCGGTGAACTTGGACTTGATAGTGTACGTTCCGCGGGCCATCATGCCTTTGGGCGCCTCCTCCAAGGTGGTGAGGAACTCGTACTCCTTGTCAGGTCTTGGCCCGTAGCTTCCCACCATGTAGTCCGACTTGTCAACTGGTCAGAGAGTGGTTAACGGATTAGCACCGCCATACAATCTAACTCTTCAAGTCGGTGTGCTCACCCCTAACTCCTTTCCTGAATGACTGCTGAGTGTACTTCAAACCCGACACGATCTCCTTGTTAACCTGCAAAGGCGTCGTGCATCAGTGCACCGAACATACGCCGGGCGTTTCACGGCGTTGCGCTCTCACCTTGAAGTTGACCTTGATTTTATACTCCACGCCCTCCTTCAACACAAACGGGTTCTTCTTGAAGTTCTCCAGATCTCCTGGCAGGGACACACAGTAGTATAAGTCAGGGTGAGAAAGCCAATTGACTATTCTGGATTGAAGTTAGCCTGGTAAAGCATTATTTAAAATTTATTTTGTACGATTATCGTCATGATCATTTTTTATTATCATCATCAGTGACGTTGTAGTAAAGATGTTGACCACTAGATGGCATTCTTCGTCACACTGTATAGTGAAACTTGCACTTCAGCAGTCAGTCCATGAATCATTTTTGGGAAGACTTCAAGGAAAACTTCAAAATACATTTAAGTCCAGAATATTTTTTTGCTCCAGACAAATTTCCAGTTAAGAATATTTGCTTCATAAAACACACTCACCCTGCAGATCAAGCACCAAATTGTTTGGTGCGGCATCACATACCAGAGTCATTCGAGTCACCTGGATGTTTGGTGCGCTGGGATCTAAGACAGACGACATTCCCGACAAGTCACGAATAAAGCAATAAAATAGATGGACACATAGAAACAGACAAAAAAAAAAAAAGTGCCTGTTTTGATTCCCCACCTGCGCTCACAGAAGTGTTGCCCAGTAACGCCTCCTTGTACTTGCGCAGGCTCTCGTCATTTTTATCCAGTTCTTGGATCTCCTGTAAGCTCTTGGGCGCCGGAGGTTTGTAGTTGACGGTGGAGTCCGTCTCCTCGTTGGCTGCGGCGAGTGCGGCCAGCTGTTCGGGAGTAGGTTCCGACTCCGCCATGCTGTGCTGGTCCCAGGGAAAGGCGGGAGGGAGGTTAGGTGGGTCCATAATGGAATGAAGTGATAAAAAAACAAGGCCATTTTTGGTCTGAACACCACATGGTGTATTGCAGAGACGACAGAGGTTCTCAAATTGAGGTTCCTGGACCCCATGGAGGACCGCTTGCAGAATCTTGAGGGTCCTTCAATTAATTTGCAATCAGCTATGTTGTATACTGACTATAATAAAGAAACTGGAACTTTTTTTGTGTTTAGATCATAGAGAGAACAAAATGGCGAGTGTTAACATTCTGCTTGACAAGAGCATGCCAAAACTCAATCAGTCACGGCTTTCAAAAAAAATCACAGCAAAACTATTTGTCATGACCTCAAGTTTAAAAACGGTTCTGAGAAGGCAGCACGGCTGTCAAGTGCAATGTTATCTCAGGCTGTTGAGCTGCTATTTCCTTCTCTTACTCACACAAACACACATTTAGGGAGGGGGGGGGGGCATCATTGCCCAGCTGCACGCTCACACCAGTCACCGCTCATTAGAAGCAAGCACACTGAGACTCTGAGCAGAGCCCACCACAGCAGAACAAAGAAGTGCTTGGCTGGGGATGCCACACAAGTACTCGCCTTGATTAATGACTCGTCAAAATGACTGCCTGATTTTGGGCCACATAAAATGATGTGGTGGGCCGTATCTGGTTCCCCGGGCCTTGAGTTTGACACCTGTGGCATATCGTATATGTTGACGGCTTTGCGAGCTTGGTCCGTTTCTTTTCTCACGGTGAAACTAAACAAACTCTGAAAAGCCTGCTCATAAAATTGGAATGGAGATAACATAGCCGTCTGGTGACGACATGAGGCGTACATATGCTTTGCGGTGAAACCATTCCAACATAACACCTGGAGCAAGAAGGAGGCAGCTGGACGCCAGACTTCTCATTACAAACAAAGTCGCCACTTGTTGGCTGCGATTCCTCCATCATTGCATTGCAGCCTCTCAGAATTCAACCCAATCTCAGCCAGAAGAACACCTGAGATTTTAACGCTGAGCTGACGGTTGTAAATCACATTGCAGCAAACGGAAAGGCTGTTGCGCAATATGCAGTATTAGCCAAGTAGGACCAGCATTTCCAAATGGGGCCCTCTGAAAAAAGAAAAAAAAAAAAAGAGCCTGCAATGGCTGCTCGACTGTTTATTGTTGAAGTAGAGCGAGACAAAGGGACAGGAAAATCAGGCCGGAAAATACAGTGCCTGTCGTATTTTTTGGTAAGGAGGTGACTTCTCGCACTTCCGCTACACTTGAGTGAGTCTACACTGCAGCAACGTGCGACATACCAGACTAGAACGACCTCCAATAGGATTATGTTTTTTTTTTTTGACGCCAACATTGGCCGGTTCGATTAATCACATTGCGAACACTATTAAATCTGAACAAATCTAACATCTTCCCAAAAGTGAAGTTTAGGAATGATGAGCGACTGCCGCAAACGTTTTTCTCCCAGACTATTTATCATCCGACTCCAGTTTCAAATAGCTTCTCGTGAAATTGTTTAAGCAGGACCCAGAATAATATTGAGAGGGATTTTATGGAGCTCTTTCGCTCCTTGCAGAAAAACAGACAAAAGTATGCTTGTGGCTAGCTTGATTCTTACTTAGAGGTGCCAAGTCCAACTCTTATCTCGGCGGTTGGTGGGAAAGATTAAAAACTGAGATAATTACATAGTGAGACATGCTTGCTGTTAAAAAAATAAAACAAAAACTGCATTAGTTGATATTGGCATATTTTGCCCTTTAAGAAAATTACTATGTTACATAAAATGAACCTTGTGGCCTATGTTACTCCTAAAACATGACTCAGTAAATTGAGGTCAACATAGAAGTGAAATAAATAACAATATCATCATGGCAATCATTATGCTCCACATTCTTGCAGGTTAACTCTGCACAGACAACACATTTTGTCTAATTGGCAACGTGTTGTGCTCATTTTTCCGTCGTCTGACACAACTCAGAGGTCATGAGATCTTCCAAACAAATGCTGGATGGTGTTGTGCCACGCTCCACAGATGATAACTCTAGGGCGGAGGTTAAATTTGCAATGGCACCGTAGAGAGTGAGATTACAGCAAATGGGATTACGCCCAATGAAGCGTTGAGCGACGTGATCGGGAAGTT
The DNA here is from genome assembly GCF_059516105.1 of Syngnathus floridae. Classification (NCBI taxonomy): domain Eukaryota; kingdom Metazoa; phylum Chordata; class Actinopteri; order Syngnathiformes; family Syngnathidae; genus Syngnathus; species Syngnathus floridae. The sequence goes on along the minus strand of NC_142429.1, from coordinate 9,126,834 downwards.
CCCAGGCTAAAGAGGATTCTCTTGATGGGAATTATTAGTGTCAGAGATCACTGATCGCTCCCTCTGCGTACAATCACCCTGACCCATATTGATAAACGATTGCCAATATTTGGCAGAATACAATATCAGTAACCGATTGATTGGACGATTAAAAAAACAATTGTATTTTGGGGTTTCCTACAACATTAAAAGAGATCATCTGGTTGCACAAGTGTGCACACCCTCTCATAACCAGGGATGAGGCTGTGTTCAGAATTTCAGCCCAAAAAAGTTCAGTTCATTGCACATTTTCAGTATTTAACAGCCGGAACATGCCTTAAATTCCTGCAACTTCTTGTGAGCCACCCTGATCAGTATTTGCGTCACTTTTGGATGAACGTCAAGCTGTTGGTAATGCGCATGTTGCGCAACATTTTCCGCCCAACAATAATTGTCTTTACCACGTTGTCATGAAAATTAGCTTGTACACAAAAACAAGATTTGTTTTCGTGTGTTTGATTGTTGACTTGTGCTAAGTTTCATAACATCTCCAATAAACAAACGTGTCATTATGGACATCCGTGCATTATCTGCCCAGCCGACATAACAATATACTGTAAACATCTTCAAGCACATAATAAAGCGATCATTTATAGGGACAGATCTGCACTTGGCTCAAAGTGATAGTTAGAGCAATTCCGAGGTGACATTTAGCTGCCCGAAGCATCACGTCACCTCTGAAGCTGCCCTTTCAGACATCTGTGGTTGTTTTGATCCTTACGGCGTGTTACACTGCAGCCAAAATCGTTGGATTAATTTGAAAATTTTGATTCCATTCCACCAGAGTGTTCATTTGAATTTCAATGATTGTTCAGCTCGAGTGAGTGCCGTTGAAAATGAGGGCTAGCAAGCATGCTAACATTTCTGCCATGTCACAACACTATTGGACCGCCGCCCCACTTCAAGTTACATAAACCTGCAACTGGCAGGAGCTTGATGATTCACATCCTCCTCCCTGCTAAACCACATTTGCAAAATTTACTTTAACTTACAACCGATGTGCATAACACAACTTAAATGACTGTTAGGAGTTTTTACATTGATAATGCAGACAAAAAAGGCTCATGTTATCGTATGTGAACAAATAGCACTGGCACACAAATCAAATAATGAGGAAGTGCTGCAGCAAGAACTGATGCAACGGATGTCCGGTCAATGACAAAAAAAAGTTATGCAGTCAAAAGAGAAGAAGAAAATGTTTGTACTAGACATACAAGCTTGTTATAGAAGGTAATGCAAAGTGACTCTGGGATTAAACCGTTGATTTTTTTGTTTTTTGGTATTTCATCGGCTCAAGAGTCCAAATCTCATCGTCTACGAACAGACATATATGGACATCAGACATATTTAACTTACAGACATGATTTTGACAGGAAGGACCAGAACAAATAGAAAGGTTAAAAATAGCCACGGAGAAATCCCTACAGGCAATGGCAGGAAGTTCTGACAGAATGGGATAGCGAGATGCCCAGCTGAAAGGTCATGGATTAATCCTCCCATAAAGTGATCCACCACCAACCCCGAAAGCCACCCACTCGCTCTTTGTGATTTTAAACATTCCAAAGTTATCCTCTTGTTCTTTTTTTAAGTCTGCAAACCAGTTAAGATATAATCAACAGTGCCTCTGCTGGTTACAGCCTAGTACTGCAAGGCATTTCTTCATAATGAGATTTCGCATTATATAAAAAGTGGCAGCAATGCTTAGGTTAACCTAATTCAAAAAACAGGTGGAAGAGAAAGCCCAGACCAACAAAACAGTATGCAATATTTACTTATTTGTATTTATTACTTTAGTAATAACAATTTGGTAGTTTGAGCATGCAGGCATAGGGAGGTATTTGTCACTTGAAAAGTGCACATTCTAAAATTGGATATCTATTTTGGAATTGGGCACTTGGACCTCTGCTGACATCCGTGCTACGTGAGAGACAACAGTGTAGGTTACAATAGTTTGCTGAATAATTTAAATATTGTCAGGTGATGCACCTTATTGGAAAATAAGCAGGCCTTTGAAGGCATTTTAAAATCATGCAGACCCATTTAGTCATAAAATGCAAAGTCGATATTTGTGTTGACAACTTGCATACTGCACACCTAACTAAAATATACTGCGTGACGTGAAGTCAACACTTAAAAGCTGAAGCAAGACAGAAACAGAAGGGAGGATTTGGAATAATCACCTATCAGCCACAATCACTTGGAGCACAATTGATCCAAGCAGGTGTGATGTTTTCACACTGGCTTACGAGAGATTTCACACAGCCAAAAACCGATTCAAGTGTTGATGTTGCATGCATGGAAATTCATACATTCGGACGAAAGGGAGGGTGGAGGGGAAAAAAAAAAAGTTGAGATCCAGGAAGTTGCACGGAATCTTCCAAAAAGGCCACATCGGACTTTGATTAAAAGTGGTCAGCTTTATAAAATTCATGGACGAACTATTCCAACCACTTGTTACATGAAGTACGCCCCTGATAAATATGAATAATCGACAACATGTGGGCGATTTCGCGCAAGCGTCGGTTGGAACAGATTTTACACCCGGAAATGCAATGAAAAAAGTTTTTCTTCTTCCATTTTCAAGCCACGCCACAGAAGCGCGAAACCAAGATTTAACAAAAAGTGAAGCATATAAAAACATAATTAGACTATAATATTAAAAAAAACCCACTGTTTCTTTAAACACCCCTGCAAGAGGAAGTTGCTATTTGCTTAACTAAATATTCATCCTAGTTCGGGGTTTTTCGGGTTGCATTGCAATATACTTCTTTCAGATTGTACCAAACACCGCATAATAGGAAGACAAAGAGACTTAGTAACTAGTTTGTCAAATGTTGTATAGATTCTTACCTTTTAACCTCTAACGGACTGAACGGGCTCTTGCGCAGGGAGGCGAAAGTAGCTCGACTGAAGCGAGGAAGACAAGTGACACACGGGAAAAAAAGAGTTGTCGTTAACAAGCATAACAACATCCGGGAAATGCTATCAAAATAAAAGCACAACTCAATTTGGTAAAATGAGGTTGCAATGCTTGAAACTTGACTCCCTTGACATTTTGTGTGCAAAGTTAGTATCATGAAATATTAAGATACGCGACTGATTTCTTCTAAAAACATGCACTTCCATAACACTGCCCCCCCAGAGCCGTTACTTATTTCATAACACATTTCCACTGTGAAAGAACAGGTGACTGTGGCAAGATGGCGGACATCTTGACGTACGATCCGACTAGCAATGAGGAGTCTGGGTTTAACCGGAAGTGGTTTGCTTTACATTGAAATCTTTTCACCTTCTAGTACTTATTTGCTGCGTAGTGACACCTAGCGGTACAACTGTAGAACAGAGTTTGCTTTCTAACTTCACTGCGTAACCTTTGCCTCTCCCAAGCATTTATTTGGAGGGTAATCTTCCTCCATTCCAGATCAGACTGACTAAAATAATAATAAAGAAAAAATTGAACACCTGTAGTATTCACTGCAGATGTAGAAAACAATACAAAACATTGGTTGATTAATATACACCGCAGGTTTTATTATAAGTTTCATTTACTACAAGTTTTAAGGAATGAACTTGGAAATTCCAACTTTTAACCTACAGACAAAAATCACTTTTGTCAAAAAGAAAAGAAAATGAATGGTAAAAAACACTTCAGAGCAGTTAAGAAGCTGGAGCGACGACCAAACACATCAGGACAACCATGTGTAAAACAATTCGCACTATCGTAACAAGCATCCTTCTGTGCAGGACAAAAAAGGATGACCAAGGAGAACTGCAACACTTCTTAGCTGGTGTCCATCTGAGAATACAGAACCAGAGTAACCATTAGACAGTTGAAAAACAAAAGCAATCCTTTAATATACATTAGTAGTAAAGTCAGACTCACTCTTGCATTGTAGGCGTCTAACTGGGCATCAAGTTCTTCTGCTGATATCGGCTGCTTGCTACCGCCTCGGCCTCCTCGACCCCGTCCTCTGAAGTTGCCGCGACCTCCAATGCGGCCTCCTCTCTGCATGCCACCGAAGTTGCCCCCGCGGCCCCTGTTCATGCCACCGCCTCTGTTCATACTTAGGGGGGTAAAAAAAATAAAATTAATGAACATCAGGAACTTTTAGGGACTCAGTTTGTTGATAAGGACACCTACCCCTGCATTGGCCGCCTTTGAGTATCAATCTGTGATGTGACGAGTTGAATGTTCATGGGCCTCCCTGAAAAGATAACCAATCATCAGACTTGTAAAATAAGCATGCAAATAAACATTGAATAAAAAACAAAGGCTTTGAGCAGTACTTACCATCTAGCGGGATGCCATTGTACTGTTTCATGGCCTTGAGCGCATCTGCCCTTCTTTCAAAGTGAACATCTGCAGTCCCTAAGCTTCTTCCCGAACGATCATAATGGACTGCAGCCTTTTTCAGTGTACCAAACTCAGCAAAAAGTTCCTACAGAGCAAAGGAAACTTGAGCAAAAATGCCATAATCCCTCATTTGCCCACAAAAGAACATGAAATTGCACCTGAATATCGGCATCAGAAACCCCAAAATCGAGATTGGAGACAAGAAGTTTCCCTCCGGTTTCGACACCAGCGCCGCCACCTGCTGCGCCGTTGAATCCACTGTAGCCGTTGTCGAACATGTCGTGTTGCCATTTATCCGGAAGTTGTTTGGGCTGCAACAGACGAAAGAGAACGCACCTGCTGACTTGAGGAATCCGCTTGCCTCTCTGTCAATCACAGAGTCCACATGGCTGGGCGTTGGGGCAAGCAGAGGCTCCACTTCCAACACGGCCAGGGTGCTCCGCTTCCCCAAAAGGGTGCCCATTATGCCCACCCAATTACGAAATGCATGTCAATCCTTACAGGAGGATGTAATCAATAAGTATATGTGGGCGGCACTGCCAGTCATGCATGCATTATTTAGCTCAGTCTGATGTTTGGTGCTTTTTTTTTTTTTTTAATACATTTCTCCAAACAACCACTTTTTTTTCTCTTTTCTTTTTTTTTTTAGTGGTGGTCAACTGGCCCACCCAGACTAACAGCAATTGCAGCCCACTGCTTCCTCCACCACAGGCTCTCCAGAAATGATCTTGATCTTCTTTGTCTCCTGCTGAAACAGCCTTGCCTCCCGCGATGAACAAGCATTCTTGGCCGATCAAAAGTTCATTTAAGCCCAAGGAAGTGGCTTTAATTGAAGTAGGGGCAAATGTCCATGATGAATGTAGATGGAATAGAAAATTAGCTCAGCTACGGCGTTTACAGAAGCGTAGCTTTAGCCGAGCGTCCATTTTGAGACCACGCCATTTTGACTTGGGCTTCGTCTGGTACGTTCAGAGACGCACGCAAACATGGGCCGGTGATTATTTAACTACCAGGAGGCCACTTTTATGAAAAGGTGCGGTGAAGTCCTCGGATCCATCCACCACACCGCTTGAAAAAATAAAAAGGCCTTCACATGGAGCCGGTCTGCCATTCTCGGACAAAGGACATCGTGATCTCTCACAAATTGCTTCTTCTTCTGAGATGAAAAAAATAAATAGTGGATGCTCTCTCTTGGGGGGGTCTCCTCTCACCGCCGCAAAGACGCTCGATGAAAAGCAAAGATATAGGCGGTGGCCGGAAAAATGTAATCTGCGGTAGTAGATTCAAAATGGCGCCGCCAAGACCTTCCACGATCCAACTGCAGCTAATGGGGCCAAGTTGGCTAGCACATTAGCCGTTTCAAAAAGGGGCTTCTTCTTGGGGCGGGTGGGGGAATGCAACATAAGGTTGGTTCGGGAAAGGACAGACATATAAAGCATACAATTTCCTTTAATGCTCAACCGCTCGTGTTTAGAGCTCTCCGTCGAGAGAAATTTGGCGGCTAGCAATCACTTTTATTCGTTGATTAGCAAGCTGGCTGGAGTATAGAAGGATGTTACCCAGGCATTCCGAAGTTTGCCCAAGGTTTTTCCCCCTTTCCTGCCCATTCTCATACCCTGTTGTATGGCGTCGGTCTGCCTCGAGCGCGATTCGTGTTTTGACGGCTCCTCATGGGGCCGGATCCTCCGCCTCGGGTTCCAAATCCTCCGCCGCTCATTCCAAGGCGCCCAACGCCTCCTCGGCCGACGCCAAAACCTCCGCGGCCTCGGCCTCTTCCACCCCTGCCACCACCTCTCTGCTGCCTGTTCTGTTTGATAATGTCGTCTAAAGACATATCCATTTTGTCGGTCATAATGCTGAGTTCAAAAAGCTTAAATTGAAAAAGTAATTGTTTTTTTTAAAAAAAGTACACTGGCCTAAACTTGCTAATCTTGCTCCGTCTGTCTTCTCTCGCGCCCGAACCCGACTGGTTCAGTGAAACACAAAGGGTTTAAAAAAACCGTTCAGCTACTCCTACGTCATCACGCAACATACGTAACTACGTACTTACGTCACAGACCTTGAGCACTGCTGTTTTCTCAAATATTATATTTTATAATAACCCCCCTGTTTTTAATACGTTTTGAATATCTTTTTTTGTTTTTTATTGCGTCAAATTACAATTTTGCATTAAAAATATTTCATACTCATGAAAAATTTGGATGTGGGAAACATGCAGTAAAACAAACCAAAAACACAACAACACAAAATTCGCGAGGGTATTTAAAAGGGTAAAGACTTGGAGATATAAGAGAAACCATTAGAAATAAGCAACAATTTTCAACAGGATAAATCTAAACTTTATTATCAGAGATTTCTCTCCCAAATTTGCAAAGCAAACAAGTGTTGTTTCATTCCTTTTCTGTTTATTGTCCCAGGGGCGATATTTGTATGGTATCTGGGCATTGCTATGGAATGCTGAGATGTTCTAAACAATGTCCTCAGTTCATTTTGTTTGTATTTAGGTAACAGAAAATACAATGTGGAAAGATGACATTCACAGATTGTTTCTGAAAGGTTTCAATTTTGTTGCATTCTGACCTTGGGATATTTAGTACACTAAAGAGTACATGTCATCAATATCCATGGTAGATGAATACAAGAAGGTTTAGTGTAAAAATTATTTTTATTCAACATTTTGTTGCAAGGCTTTTGGAAGAGGCGTTAGTCAATTGAGAATACTTTGGGAGCTTTCTTAATGAAGCCTGTTTCAGGGAAAACACAATTTCGGATTAAAATCGTTGGCATAGCATTTGGCTTTTCAAATATGCTCAAGTGTGCATCCGATGCGTCGCATCTTTCATGCTACACCTTATTTAGCCGACTACCTTTTTACAAAAACAATAAAACAAAACAGAAAAGCCCTTTATCATCTTCCCCCAGAATCGTGTACGTAGTAGTAAAGACTGCAGTCTTTTGTGTCCGATGGAACAGTTTGTACCTCAGCATCAGATGCCAACAAAATCTGAGAAAAGGTTATCCGTCCTTTTTCATAGATTAGCGGAGTTGTGTGGCCTTCAATATGATTCGCGACAAATTTTTAACAAGTGGAACTCTTCGTCACTTCTAGGGTGTAAAGATGAGGGCTTGCTGTAGTTCAAAGTTCACAGAAAATTGTTTGGCATTCTGCCTCAGACTGGCAAATAGGGCTGACTTTGGATGTCAGGGGAAAAGTTCTCGATGATGACGCTTGGGGAGGATAAAAGTGCTCGGACCATCTTGAGGACTAAGACTTCTTTGAGTCCTGTGTGTTACGTTTCTTGAGGTCAGTCAAGTCCACTGGCGTGAAGGCTGATGATCACCAAAAGGAAAAATGTCAGTATGAATCTTTTACTGATGACTGACATTTGATTTCACATATGCTTACAGTGTAGGTTAGGATTTGGATTCTTCTCAACATATTCCTGTGGTCCACGGTCATTACGCTCTGCGTTCTGCGCTGATCTGATTTCTCTGAGCACAAACTGCCATGCTGTGAAACAATTAAAAACACAACTTGATTAATTTAAACCCTTGGGGTAGAATCTGTTACACCCTTATGCTTATGTTGTGCAAGCTTGCTTGGCTTGTTGTTCGACCATACTCCACCAGTATGTATTTGCAAGATGTTGTAAAGAAATACTCAACCCCACCCTGCTTTCTTACAATAAAAAGGCTCTTGTAAGATAAAATAATAAAAAATAATATGGCTAGGGAAAAAAAAGAGGTAATAATAAAAGCAAATAACAGTTAGAATGGAAATAATATTCAATAAATATGGAACAATAACAAGACTTGGTCTGTGTGAACTGATACTTACTATCATGAATAAAACGCACATTTTCCTCATGTGCTGGGGTGAAGAGCTCCCCGCAGTTGGTAGGTGATCTGGGGCTTGTAGTCCGCTTGTAACTATTCACCATTCTGGGAGCAGATGAGCTGTAGAAATTTGAGACAACCACGTCAGAACAACAAAAACAATATGAACTGATGCACTAATCTGATGTATTTGTACGAGTTGGAATAATGCACAATTTACCTTGTCATCCTGTTTACAATACTGCTCTCCCCTCACTGCTCTGTGGCGAGTATCCTTGAGGAATTCTGCAGTTTCCAAGTCCCCAAATTTTAGTAAAACGTCAAAACACAATGGCAACAACAAAACAAAACCGTACCATCTGTGCCATTTAACAGAAACGATCATATTTAAATTAATATAAAAACTGTTGATGCTGAGTTGGCGGTATAAACTCTGTGGCAAAGACACGACATACGTCAGCAAAATTGAGTAAACAAAGGAGCTTTGTTTACATTTGGACTTTCCTTGATTCAGATTTACTATCAGCCAACGCAACCAAAACTACAATAGAACGTAGTTCATACTTTGGACTGGTTGTTAAACATTCGTAGCAATTAATTAAGTATGTCGCCCTTAAATTACTCGGGGACAACAACCGCTGCAGATTTGCTGACACAATAAATTCAGCTAACATTAGCCCGCATTGCTAGCTGTTAATTGTCTTGACGTAACGTTAGCTTCGAAAGCCAAATTGTTTATCAATATGAGGACTATATTTAATTATTACAAGATTGCATGTATGTTTGTATGAAACAAAGAAAATCTCAAATACAAACCTTTAAAAATATTTCTTTAGGTTTCTTTATGCTGTATACGACGCTAGATTTAGCTAAAACGTTGCCAATGCCAACCAATCATTTCCGGTAAAAAACACGGAAGTGCTCTTCTTCGTCCTCTGTTTGGGTTTTTGACGCAAATGTGCTGCATACTGCCGCTTACTGTATCGGCGCAGAATTGCAGTATCTAGGAAAAATAGTTTTAGCGATTAATCACTGTGACTCCAATGTAAAATAGGCCACTTAAACCACGATTTTACAGCAAAACAGAAAAAATGGCATATTCTTAATTTATCTACACATTTTGTTGTATTATTTTTTTGTATTACACATTCTACCGTCATAATTTGTATCCTGTACTGTTTTTTAATTTTGAGTTGATTTACTTTACTCTTAAACATGTTTACCAAACACAAATATACTGCATCATCCTCCAATATGCCGATGCAAAATAGGTAGGTCCACACATAATGTCTTGTAATATCTTGCAATAATACTCAAAGGGTATTACCAGTAACACTAGCAGTATGCTGTCTCCCTCTAGCGGTGAGTGAATCACTGCCACACTTAGGCGTACCATACATATACAGTATATATATATTCATATATATATGTATACACCCCCCACACAAAATATTTGAAACAAACACAAATTCTGACATTTATATGTTTATTAAAAAAATCTTTGTTTATGAAAACGTACAAAAATAATTATTGAGGAGAAAATGATAAGACTTTCCTTGCTGACATTGTTTTATTCAGCATAGTCTTTATGACAAAAATATACTTATATATAATGGGGAAATTGTACAGCAGTAGATGAAGAGCATCAAGATTTTCCTGACTGAAGTAATAATTTATCATTTTGATGCTCCTCTTTCTGCCCAGCAGCTAGAATTTACACAAATAAACCTCGACTGAATGGAAGACAAACATCTCAAATCCCCCATTTTAAATTAATTTCAAGAACACTGGAAGTAATTCACAAAAAGTGCTTACACCATGACATAACTCGTAATATTTCCATTCAGTGATACATTTTGGACATTGCGTTATACTGGTAAGGTTAAACGGAAAAGGGAGTTACTGTCAGCCACCTACTAACAGCAGAACAGAAACACAGAAATTGAAATAAAAAAGTGATTCATTAGAGAACAGCTGCAGCTCCCAAATGATATATTTAAAAAAAAGATGACAAATTCTCATTGTCATCAGTAGCAAGTTCTGTGTAAAACCCCTTTGGAAAATAATTAACTATTTTCCAAGCTTCACTCCTATGACTAAGAAGTGCCTAATTACACGCAGCCAGCCTCGAAGAGTTTAGACAACGCTGTGCAGTCGGGGTCAATGAGGTCGGCCGGTTTCTCTCCGTTCTCATTTTCTGCCTCTTTGTTGGCTCCCAGCGCAAGGAGATAGCTGTGTGGGGTTTACAATTTTAGACACTGTAGGAAACAATTCCCTGTCACTTTTATTTATGTTTTACTTTTTATTTCATATGTGATGTTAATTATTTAGTTCTTTTTATTTGTACACATACAAAATATACGTATTATTTTTTTTTATTTGAGGCAAAATTCAATATAAAAATAAGAATCTGTCCATCTGTCCATCTATCCGTTACCTTGTTTTTTTTTCATTATTTTTTGATTTATCACTTTTTAATTGCTAATTCACAGGATAAAAAAGGAAAACGTGTTTTACCTTGCAATCTCGGGATATCCATCACTGCAGGCCATATGAAGAGGTGTCCAGCCTTCCTCATCCCTCTGATTAACATCAGCACCAAACTTGACCAGCAGCGTCACCACTTCCAGATTCCCCGTCAGCACCGCTTCATGTATCGCCGCCATACCTGCACCACACACACTCCATGAAACCATCTCATCATTGCATCCCCCTCACCAACCGATGATCGTTTTCATGCTCACCTGATGGGAAGAGCGTATCCACACGAACCTTCCTCGATCTGATGAAGCGACCAATTTGCGCCAATTCCCCTCGTCTAACAACATCCTGGAAGATGATGTCATTAGGAAAGTGCACAGTCCTCTTAGCAGGTATGATAGGTCTCACAGGAGCAGGATTTTCTCTTTGGGTACTCTGCGTTGAGCTGTAGCGGGATGGGATGTATGTTGATGTAGAATTGTAGGAGGGTGTGTAGTATGACGGGGTGTAATGTGTACTACTATACTGGGTTGGGGTGTATTTTGATGTCGATGTGTACGATGGTGTGTAGTGACTGGATGCATAATGTGAAGGTGTGTGGTAAGTTGGGATGTATTGAGAATGCCGGGTGTACGTTGACACTGGCACGTGGTAGTTGTACTTCATTCCTGTAGTCTTCTTTTATGCTGTCAGCACAGCAGAGAGAATATAAAAGCTCAAACAACAACAAAAAAATCAGAAAAAAAAATATCCTTTTTGTTCCTTCGTCCTTGGATCCTTCCACCTGGGTCCAACCTGCTCAGTATGATAAAAGTTATTTTATCATTATTGTCTTTAGTCCGTATTCCCCGGTTAGGTTGTGTGATCTTCTTTTTTCTCGTTGTAATTCTGGGCTCGTTCCACTGGAAGTTTTGAAGGCAGAAAGATGGCGCGAGCTGTGCAAGGTCAGCTATATAGCTTCTGTTGAGCTATTTCTGGGTCTAATATCCAATGACTTCAACGTGAAAATGAGAAGCCCTTGTCCAACTCCACCCAATGTGAAGTCACTTGACCAATGAAATTGCACACACGTCTTGCTCATAAAAATGTTTACTGCCGTGATGTTCCTTGGAAGTCTTGCAAAAGACGTATAACCATCTTAAAAACAAACGGATCAAAATGGGGTTCATCTTTTTATATTTTCTCAGGCTCTCCAAAATATTACATTTCCTTACATAATTAAATATTACAAAAATGATCGGGCTAACATTTGGTCAACAAATACATTCTGAACGTGTGAATCGTGTTGCAACATGGAGATGGTGGCACCAGCTGTCCCGAGACTCGCTGATCAGCTGGTCATAACTGGTTTAAAAGAAGAAGAACCATTTGGAACTTTAATCTACTTCAAAATGGTGTTGACAACCACTGTAACTTATCTGCTCTCAAAGGATTCTCATCACAGCAGGAGATGATCTCGCACCGCCACCAAAAATCTCAGAAGGCAATGTTTAGATGCTTGGGCTATTAAAACTACTCAGAAGATTTCCATAAATGTTTTGTGGCAAGGTGATAAATGTGGAGACTAATTCCGTGCAGACTGAACAGAAGCTTCAACAATTGGAATTTCCACAGCTTGAGAAGGAGGCCTTCTCAGATTTCAGCACCTCTTATATGGTTCTGCAAGGGTGTCCCTGATTCTCACTGACTTCCCAAAACACTACCTTGACTGCAAGAAGAAACCTGGAAAATGTTTGTTTGCTACATCCCGGTGTTAAACCTCCTCCTGGTCATGTGCCAAATGGAGGTCTCACACGTTCCATCGGCTTTCTATACATAGGTTCAGGGTGCCCTACCTCCCACCTGCTGTTTGGGGGTGCAAATTACCAAGAAGTCACAGTTGACATTCGGATGCACCTAACACCGCCAGCCGCCCTTTGTCTCCAATAATTTTGATGTTTACCTTTGTGGCCGTTGGCTCTGCTTTGTGAATTTTAATCTTTCTTTCGTGGCTTGACACATTAAAAGAGACACATTTGTGTCAAGGCCATGGATTTAAGTAGCACTGGCCACTTCTCAGTATTCCATGCCAGGGATACCTGCTCCACTTCAGGAGATTATGATTCAGTTACCAGTTATATTATTTTTAGTCTCATGGAAATATGACATTAGAATTTTGGCAAATCTTAATTCAATCAGTTATACAGAATGAGGAAGTGTTGCGTAATTGCTAGTACCCCGCTACTAACTACATATATGAGAATTGCTATTTTCAAGATTAAATTATATTTCAGTCATGCAGCTACTATAGTAATATTTTAGACCGTAAAATACATGTAGCCACAAAAAAAAAAAGTCACACTCACCTCCCTTACCAAAATGAGTATATGTAGTGATGCATTTCACGAGTGACTCTCATGACCCAAGGTGAATAGTTCGGTGACTTCATTCCCTAAAAATAAAAAACTGTGTCGCAAGCATGCTCGTTCATAGCATGTTACCAATACAAGTAGTGATCAAATTCAAAACAGTCTTTGGGTGTAACACAAGTCCCCTTTTTTATGGAGGCTCTAAAAAAGTTCTAAGTATAAAGAGAATGAAGATCATGTATAAGGCACAGTCCTCTCCAAAAGTATTGGAACGGCAAAGTCAATTCCTTTGTATTGTACTGTATATTTTAACATAAATATGTTTTCAGATGACAGCCTGGAGCTTCCTTTTTTGATTTAATATCATCTGTGCATAACATTTAAAAGAATAAAAAAATAACCACCATTTCCAGCATCATCTATGGTGGCCTGTAAGCACCACTAAGAGAGAGAGAGAGAAATAAATCTCTTAATGCCAAGTTGGCAAAGAAAGTGGACGCTTTGAACTCTCACGTGCATATCTGCTCATAAACACACAAAAACTTGCCAATGTTTTGACATTAAAGCATCTAATAAAACAATTTCTACAAATGTCCCACAAGAGTCACTTTAGGAGTCCTTGCAAGGTGTCTCTGGATGGACGTAATCAATCAGTGTTATCCAACTTTGAATCAAGCTTCCTTGCAAATAAGTAAAGGCAGGAACGGATACAGCAGCTGTCCGGAACGGGGGGACTGAGAATTAACACGCATTTGAACGGGAGTATCGCAGCTCTCACTCACTGCTTGTGTGAGGATGAGGTTACACAGGCCCAAAACTGCATCCGTGGAAAAAGATGCCAAAGCGGGGGCGAAAGGTTATGCCTCATGATGCCTGATTACACAATAGCGTGTGTGTTTCACGGCGCAAATGTCAATTATAACCCGGCTCAACAATCACCTTAAACAGTCGGGCAACAAAGTGTAGACAAGGTTATTGAATTAGTGCTTATGCAATAATATATGCTTGACCTGAATCAGGTGTACTCACAAAATGTAACTTTTTTAAAAATATTTTTTTTAAATAAAGTCAATAGTTATGTACTGATGCACCTTTCAAAGCTCCAAACTGGATTACAAGATATAGCTAGTAATAACTTAAATAAATAATAATAATAATAATAAAAATAAATAATAAAAATAAATAAATATAATAATAATAATAATAAATAACTTTTTCATTGTGTTAATGGCTAAGTCCAAATGATGACCCCATTACTGAGCAGTATCTTAAGAC